>NC_056745.1:90226590-90444090 GCF_019279795.1 Protopterus annectens | reverse complement strand
TCACAGATTCCGAGTTAATATTATGCACATACCTCTCAATCTCTTAATGCACACACTCTGGACAAAGCTTGACAACATGCAGGTACAAATAGGGACATATTTTGAATACTGCTCTCATAAACTTGGAGAGTTGCTAGAGTAACAAGATTTGTTTTAATATATATTTTCTGAAGGTTTTGAAGTCTGAAAATCAAATGTATGTCATTATTTAGTAACTACAATTCTGAGATCATTCCACTGATTTGCCAGGGGGACAGAGGAACAGGTTGAAAATATGAACCATTTATCTGGACATTCTGCAAATATCTGTACAGTTGAGATGTATGATTATGCATACAGCTTACTACCACTACCAGGATTCAAACCATGGCTGTGTCTGCTAAAAATACAACAATTTAAGTTTCATCAGAGTGTGCTTTTTGGATATTGCTGTCTATGCTGTTGGTGTTTTCTGTCTAAGTCTCTCTTTGTTCTACAATCTGACCTTGTAATTACAACAGTCTTATACAGACATTCCTAGACATATTTTTATGTAGCACAGTGTGTAAACAGTGGTTGACACAACAGTACTATTCTGATAACAGATGTTGGTGAATGCTACAATTTAAGCCATACAATACCAGAGTAAATACTACCAGTCCAAGATTTAAATCTTTATTGCCAGGCAGTTACAGTTTTCTTATCTGACAGACCTGTGGAGGGAATGTTTGTTAACATTACCTGACTGTTTCTCCACCTATTCCTAGATTCCTAGTTAATATTATCTACATACATCTCAATCTCTTAATGCACACACTCTGAACAAAGCTTGACAAAATGGGGGTACAAATAGGGACATATTTTGAATATTGCTTTCATAAACTTGGAGAGTTGCTAGAGTAACAGGATTTGTTTTAATATACATTTGCTGAAGGTTTTTTAGGTCTGAAAATCAAATGTATGTCATTATTTAGTGACTACAGTTCTGAGATCATCCCACTGATTTGCCAGGGGGACAGAGGAACAGGCAGAAAATATGATCCAATTATCTGGACATTCTGCAAAAATCTGTACATTTGAGAGGTATGATTATGCATACAGCTTACTACCACTTGCAGGATATGAACCATGGCTGTGTCTGCTAAAATACAACAATTTAAGTTTCATCCGAGTGTGCTATTTGGATATTGCTGAATATTTCTTCAAGTGTTTTCTGTCTAAGTCTCTCTTGGTTGTACAATCTGATCTTGTACTTACAACAGTCTTATATAGATATTCCTAGACATTTTTTATGTAGCACAGTGTGGGTAACAGTGGTTAATGCAACATTACTATTCAGAGAATGCAACACTAAATGCCATACAATACCACAGTAAACACAACCAGTTCAGGATTTAGAACATTATTGCCAGGCAGTTAAAGTTTTATGTAAATATGACCTATATGGGACTATTACTGTCATATTGTCTCATTTATTCAGTATAACCCATACACAGTGCTTATACTGTCAGGTGACTTTTTACTACTTTATATTTATTTGGTATGACTACAACAAGCAGGATTGTTACTCACAAGCCTTGCAATGCAGCCTTTGCAACCTACTAGCATTGACTTCCTGATTCACAGCCCACTCAGCTGCAGCTGTAAGGGAAATAGAGAAATATTTAGGCATACCTATCCACCACATACACAGGCTGGACATTAGTAAACAGTTATTGGTATGACTACTTACACACTGCTGGAACATCACCCCTCTGCCTTGCTTCTTGGATCCACTCATCCAAGAGCTCCCTCTTACTCCGCTTCAAGTCAGCATAGTGGTGCCGGACCTGCTCACCAGTCTGAGGGATACCAGTGGCACTGACAAAATCATGGGTGAGACAGTCCCAGGCTTCTGCTTTATATTGGGAGCCCTGGTACTGGCCCTGCAGAAGTCTCTCATCATTGTTTTGTACCAGGACTCCTGTATGCCCCAGAGCTACACCCAGATGCACATGCCTTCACCAACTCCTGCCATACTGGCTACAGTGGAAAGCTGCAACTAGTTATGAGCTGCATTCCCACCCATGGGTTTAAATATGGCTGATTTCCCAACCTTTGCTGTGATTGGATGGTTTTGAATATGCTGAGCTAAGCTAAGCTATGGGCAAACCTGCTTAGCTAAGGTTGGCAGTGCTTAATGGGGCAGGTTCAGCATTGCTTACGAATGGGCAAATCCACTTAGCTGGATATTCATTGCTTAGTATTTATATGTATATAATGCTTACACCCAGTCAGCAAAGCTGCAAAATGCTTAACATTGCTTATTTTTTATTTTAAAAACTATCTGCTGTATGGGATTGATTCATCATTCATTCCATATTAGAAATTTGTTTACTCTCCCTGACACCCCCCAATGTGCTTTCATTACATTTATTCATGTGTGACTATACTGTATAGGGCACCTGCATTTATATGGGGGTTTCACATCTTTATTAAACTGACACCTCACATCTGGACCTACTACAGTACTCTGGTTAACAAATATATATTATATAGTAGCTAATTATTAAAAAAATGTTTATGTACTGGTTTCACATGTAAAATGCAAATTGGTTACAGGGGGGATTTAACCAGGAATGACTTCTTGCAAAACATATACTCTAACCACTACACTATTGCAGTACTGTTTATGTTGGATGTCTCTTGCTATTTAACTTTTTGTGCTGTTTAAACTGGACTAAGCAGAGCTAAGCAATGGGTACACCCATTCAGCTATGCTTAAACTTTATTGCATGTTTAAAAAAAATATTTGTTGTGTTTTTTTTATTTGTACCCTTCAGAATATCCATGCTAATGCCGAACCTGTTATTCTATCATCTTTCTGCTTTGTGGGATGATTGTCCCTTTTGGCTTTGTTCACATTCCTTACTCTGATGGTTTGGAAGGTATGCGCTATGTGCTTATGCTAAATGTGTTATTGTAGCAAAACTTTTGTCTTGGTAGGATCATTCTCCCTTATGGCTTTGACCAGATTTGTTATCCTGATGCATTGGGGATGTTACGAATATTCTCACTTGTTTTAAATTGATGAAAGGCAATTCTGGAGTGCAGAGCGCATGTATATACAGGTAAAACCAAATAACTGAGTCAAAAGCCTTATCTAATTCAAGACTTATGATAGAAAGATATTTTTTATTTTTATTTACATACTCTATTAATTTATGTATTCTTATTACATTATCCTGTACTTGTCTATTTAAAGTAAACCTAGTTTGATCATTGTTAATTAGTTTAGATATAAATAGATTAATTCTGTTAGCTAAAATGGACATGGACATTTTATAGTCTGCACTTAAAAGTGAAATGGGTCTGTATGATGAACACTTTGTAGGATCCTTATCTTGTTTTAAAATAGGTGATATAAGGGAATAGTTCCATAATGGGTTAACTTCAGGAGTTGTTTTTTATTTCTCTGTAAACCTTATCTAATATTTTAACTTCATTATCTGGTAGTATTATATAGTTTTGGTATAAGACCATTTAAGCCCGCAGCTTATTATTTTTTAACTTTTATATTTCATCTTTTATTTCTGTTAAAGTGGATGGTTTATCATTTTTTATTTGTTCACTTGCTATTTTATTATTTATATTTCCCCTTAGAAAAGTTTCAACTATATCCTCATTATCTAGGTTATTTGTATTCATCATCATCTTTCGGCTTTTCCCGTTAGGGGTTGCCACAGCGGATCATCTCTTTCCATTTCTTCCTATCCTCTGCATCTTGCTCTGTCACACCAACTGCCTGCATGTCCTCTCTCACCACGTCCATAAACCTTATCTTAGGCCTTCCTCTTTTCCTCTTACCTGGCAGCTCCATTCTTAGCATCTTTTTCCCAATATACCCATCATCCCTCCTCAGCACATGTCCAAACCAATGCAATCTCGTCTCTCTTGCTTTGTCTCCAAACTGTCCAGCATGAGCTGATCCTCTAATATACTGATTCCTAATCCTATCCATCCTAGTCACACCAAGTGCAAATCTTAACATCTTTAACTCTGCCACATCCAGCTCTGACTCCTGCCTTTTTGTCAATGCCACTGTGTCCAACCCATATAACATAGCTGGTCTCACTACTGTCTTGTAGACCTTCCCTTTCACTCTTACTGGTACCAGTCTGTCACAAATCACTCCTGACACTCTTCTCCACCCATTCCACCCTGCCTGCACTCTCTTCTTCACCTCTCTTCCACATTCACCGTTACTTTGAACTGTTGATCCCAAGTACTTAAACTTGTCCACCTTTACCAACTCTACTCCCTGCATCCTCACCATTCCTCTACCCTCCCTATCATTTACAGACATATATTTTGTCTTAGCCCTGCTGACCTTCATTGCTCTGCTCTCTAGAGCATATCTCCACCTCTCCAGAGTCTCCTCAACTTGATTCCTACTCTCACTACAGATCACAATGTCATCTGCAAACATCGTAGTCCACGGGGCCTCCTGTCTCATCTCATCTGTCAACCTGTCCATCACCACTGCAAATCCAGGTTATTTGTATTATTATTTATATTTCCATAAATATCTTAAAGCCCTCAAGAATGCCTTTAATATCTGTTCCTCTTTCTTTTTTTAATTATTTATATGTTATAATTTCTTTGATATGATTTACTTTATTTATTTCATAATCTAAGAGCAAGTTTATGGAAGCTTAAAGGGTCTACTGAATATGCCTGAAGTTTAAATTTTTCCAGATTTATTGAAACTTTATGATTTAGAATTTCAACATATTTTGTATTTAAGTTTTTATGTTCATACTGACTGATGGTGTCATTTGGTTTTAGATTTAACTTTAGTGCGTCTATTTTGGCCTGTAGTGTATTCAGTTCTTTGTCCCATTCTCTTGTTTTACTCATAAACCAGCTTGTAACTCTTCCATTTAAGTAAGCTTTTAGTGAATCCCATAGGGCAATGTCAGATACTTCACCATTCGTGTCTATTTCTATGAAATTTTTGATCTCTTTAACAGACCAATCCTTGAATCATTTTATTATTAGTAGTAGTAGCCAGCACCATGAGCCACCCAGACTCACAGTTAAAAAGAGGGATTGCCAATGTTCTTCTTATGCTATAGCTTACCATATGCATAAGTTGTGGTCCATAAATCCAAGACATTTAGTGGAACACTGTGGTGGTTGTTTCATTAGTTCTGCATGCCACATTACCATTTTTGGAACATTCTTTATTTTGGCTGTATGGCGTGGGCATTAATAAGTAGAATAGGTCTCTAGTTGGTGAAGAAGTGCACAGAATTTTGGTTAATTTAATAAGCAGTATCCTTTATATGTTCACAGAAGTTTGCCTTTATCTTCATTCTTCCTTAAATTTGTCCACAAAATGATGTTTTCTTTTTCCTGTGGAAGTAAATTTCCTTATCCTGCAAAATACCATCTCACCCATTTGTTTCAGGGGGGCACAGAACTGGCAGAATGGTACAGCTAGATAGGGTCCTAAACGATTGTAAAATTGGTTCCGAGCCTGATAATGCTCTCCTTTGTTTTGCTTGTCTAAAAATATTATGAAGTTCCATTTTTAATATATATTTAGAGGGAATGCCCCAGACAGAATCACAGAAAGCAAACCAGAAAAAGTAATAACATACAAATGCATTTCTTCTACACAACTTGAGTCATTATAACAGTTTTTTTCCCATTTTTTCACTTTCAACAGCAGACTATCATTAGCATTCAAAATCTTGTCAGGTCTTCTGAACTCATCTAGCTGACCCTGGGCTAATCACAACCCATGTTTGGGGCCAGTGAGGAAATCTAGCAGCCCAATGCCCCTAAGTGAATCCAAGCCACCTCCATACCACACATTAAACCAAAAAAAAAAAACAACCAAAACATTTTCAAACTACCCCAACCACCAAAAAGCAACTGTATCCAAAGAAATACAATTTAATGATTCAGTGAGTACTATTTTAAGAGATTTTTAATATAAAGCATACTGTCATTTTTTTAAGGAGGCATAGTATATAAACTTGAATTAAAATAATGACAGTTATGTGTGATCCAGGTTTAACTTGTAAAAGTGTGAATGCTACTGTAATTATTTGATATCATTCCAATAATAACTTTTATATATGTAAAAAGCTATATTTTCTATACTTTGTTTATAACATAGCATGTCCTTTCTGGCACAATTGCATGTCAAGTATACTATCCATTTTATGCTCATGTGATAGTGTGTAATGGACTTCATGGCATCTCAGTCACACCTCCATATATGCCACATTCTGAGTCAAAAATAGAGGTCCTTTAAGTCCTCCATCTCCATCAGGGATCAAATCAAGACAAAATTATATATGTATATATATATATATATATATATATATATATATATATATATATATATAAAAATATATATATATATATATATATATATATATTATATATGAGTGTGTGTGTTTGTGTGTGTATATGTGTGTATATATATATATATATATATATATATATATATATATATATATATATACATATATATGGATCTACCTGACTACATTGACTGTTCACAACAGCGACAGCGACTCAGAAGATCGACAAGTCAGAAGACCGACGGAGGAAAACACTGAGATGGGGAAAGGATGTGTAAGTATGCAGTAGTGACGGCCGTTAGGGTGCGAGTAAGGTAAGTGTGTGATGTTGACGGTGTGTAGGGATAGGGGTGGGATAAGTGAGTTAGGGTTAGGGCGCGGGTTAGGTAAGGGTGCGAGTAAGGTAAGTGTGCGATGTTGACGGTCTGTAGGGATAGGGGTGGGATAAGTGAGTTAGGGTTAGGGCGCGGGTTAGGTAAGGGTGCAGTAGTGATATTTTTTGGGTTAGGGGTGGGTTAAGTGAGTTAGGGTTAGGGCGCGGGTTAGGTGAGTGTGCGATAGTGACGGACCTTAGGGTTAGGGTTTCGGTTAGGGTTGTAGATAGTTGTGTATTTAAGGGTGAGTGTTGGTTTGTGAGGATTTTGGTGTGCTTGTGTTGTGTGTGTGGGTTTTGGACAGGGGATTTGTAGTGTTTGTTGTTATGATGTGTCGAGTGTATGAGGTGTCGTGTTTGTGAACTGTCGCTTATGTGGTGTCGGTGAAGTCGCTGTCGATTATGTGGTGTCGGTGAAGTCGCTGTTGTGAACAGTCGATGTAGTCAGGTAGATCCATATATATATATATATATATATATATATATATATATATATAACTAAGACAAATAAATAGAATAACTCCCACTGAAGTACTATGCATACCTTTCAACCTCTTACAGCAAGGAATCTGGACAAAGCAATAAATAAAAGTGGAACAAAGGCTCAAAAATAGGTACAGTTTTTAAGTATTGCTCTTACAAACATAGAAAGTTGCTAGAATAACAGATTTAGCATTAGCATGGATTTTCTGAAGAGAATGAAGTCTGAAACTCATATGTATGTCATTATTTTTTAACTTCAGTCCTTAATGATTTGCCATGAAATTGCCAGAAAAATCACAATTTTATGAAAAACAGACCAAAAATATGAGGCAAAATTTATACAGTTGAGAGGTATGGTATTGTGTTGAAGGAAAAAGCAAACGGCAAACAGGAACACCACAGTAAACACAGCCAGGCTAAATCCAAATAACAACAACAGGGTAAAAACTTAGGTTATATAAGATAAAACTCCAGTTTTAATGAAAACAATAATTGAAAAAAAAAAACAGATAAACACTTTCGGATCAAACTGATCCTTCCTCAGATCCATTTAAAAAAACAAATATACACTTAAAATAGTGAGTTGCAGCCAATCAACATGACTAACAAGATCAAAATTCTCTACTACGTTTCAATCAGGTCTATATTACTTCACTGAAATCGCATTGCTACAAACATCTAATCATCGACCCTCATACAGCAAACTTTTTTTTCAGCGATATGCTGAATTTGAACTTTGAGAACAAGAGGCACACATTTTAGCTTAGACAGCAATTTATTTTCTGCTTTCGTCAGTAGACTTCATCAGAAAACAATACATTTAACAGTAAAAAACTTTCAGTTTAAAAATATCTGTAAGCCAATAGAAAGTACTTCTTTATCCCACAATTAAGTGACATCATAAACTCAACTATTAATGACATACACTTCTTCTAAACCTATTTCTTTAAGTTGACCCTGCAGTTCTTTAAAAAACATGATGTTGACTACAGCATTCAATTTTGGTGCTTCGTCAGAGTTTAACCTAATCTGCCACAGTGCTTCATTTTGTTCTAACTCTGTCTTAAAATCCCCACCCCTTATATGGAGTGCTCCCTGTTCCCGAACTGAAAACAGGAACTTATTACAGTTAGGACACTTCAAAGTGTGTTTTAAAAATGCATTTATATCATTCTTCTTTTTTATGCTACAGTAGTGCTCTTTAATCCTGGCACAGAGAACCCGGGTGATCATCCCAATATAAAATGCAGTACAATGAGAACATATCCCAATGTAAACCACACCTTTGGCTTTACAGTTAAAATAACCAGGCACTGGAATAGTGTGTGGCAAATGGGGCAAATTTACAAAAAGTGCCTCTAATATGTATCTAAAAACAGTACAACCTCCACATTTGTGCATGCCAAATGGTTTATTTGTGTGTAAAATAGCCCTTTTCTCTGTTTCTTTTTTCACCCTCTCAAATAATAAATTATAGTGATTTTTATGCACAAAATGGGGGTGGGGGCCAACTGGTGCATACACACACACACAGACACACACAAACACACACACACACACACACACACACACACACACACACACACACACACACACACACACACACACACACACACACACACACATCTATATATGTTTGATTGTATATAAATGATAAATAAAAAAAAACAGAGCACACAGACCAAAAATATTTCACGTTATTAAATAAACATCCAAATGGTTAAAGGTTATTTCCCACAACAGACTCAGGAACAATAGTTTCACCCTGTAAATGGTTACATTCTAGTTGTTGAAGGACAACTAGCTGGACAGGAAAAAAAAAAAATAAAAACAGTAGAGCTGATTGAAAATCAGTTGATCAGAAGTACTGGCAGTTATTTCTGGTTAAGATCGTGGTAGAGTGGGTATTGGGGCTTTTGCCCTTTTCCACTGTAGTGTGATTTCAGAGTTGATATTTAATATTAGCAGGGGCATGGGGGTGGGTGCAAGGGGACAACATTTTTTTTTTCAATTATTTGCTGTTTTACCAGTCATAGTCTATTAATTGCCATTCAATATTGTGAATTTTCGATTTAGTGACGTACATACAAACATACACACATAAATAAATATATATATATATATATATATATATATATATATATATATATATATATATTAAGAGAGAGAGAGGGGTGAGACACATACAGAGAGAGAGGGGGCCAGCTGAGTAAAGAGAATAAGATATGGTAGCCATCTACTTTACTGCAGAGGGATGAAGCGCCTGTGACCCAGGTGTCATGAATTTAAGTAGTAGCTTTGGCACCTTCTTTAGAGATGGTAAAATTCTTCTGGTGGAGAGCAAACTATTCAATATAGCCTTGATGGAGACTAGGGCTCAGAAGGATAGCCAGGCTGAGTGTGCATAATGGCTGGTGAAGTAAAACTGTACTGAAGCCTAGGGCAGGTACAGATTCAGTTAGACCTCACTTTCTTGTTCACTCCATCTTCATTCAAATGGTGAGACCAGCATGCAGGGGTGGTAGACCCTAAACAACCAAATATTCAAGCCATCAGGACTTCATTGCCACACTGGCAGCTCACCCACCTAATTTGAGGAAGGCAACATTATTAGAGAAAAAGCATAGCAGTGACCCCCCCCCCCAGAAAGGGGTTAAATACGCAGGTAATGCTGTTACATCTAACTGTAGATATGGCACAGCAGCAAGGCAAGAACACATCAAACTAACATATACGAGGTTACAAAACTCAAAAAAAATGTGATATGATGCAGAGTTGGGCATACTGACATTTTCTGCTAATGCTGAGGAAAATAATAAGTATGTAGGTGGTAGGTCTGTCACCAAGATATACCATTTCAAATGACACTGATTTGAGATGGATTTCTTTTTGAAGCAGACACTGGTGATATAATCAGAGAAATCTTCTAACTTTAATCTGTTTTTAACGCAGATTAAATTAGTCACCTGGTCTGATAAGATCAAAATGACACAGGCCCTTGGACGTCCCAGTCTTGTCCGTGCAGATCCACTTGACAGTAATATTATTCCACTAGTTCTATGATAAAGAGGGTTTAAACTCTAGAAGATCTGGGTTTGATTAGTGATCCCTGTGCTGAGCCAGCTGACATCGTACAGGAGAGGAATGCAATGCCTGATCACCTCTCTCAGAGTGGAGAGGAAGGGGGAGTGCATGGGTTTACCCTTTTCCATGGTGTCAACAGGAGATGGAGAAACCAAAGACATGAATGTCATTTAGTAAACCATGGTGGGAGGGGGGTAATTGACCTTGTCACCACAGAAGTAGAAGTAACTCCCCACAGTTCCCATTGGATGCTTTCACATACACATTTCACCCAGTATGTCAGATGGGATAGGGTGTAACAAGAACCCCTGCCACTAGTCAGACCTCTGTCCCCCACTGGTCAGACATCTGTCCTCTGCTGGTCAGCATTCTACCCCCCCCTTGCTGGTCAGCACTTTGGCCCACTCTTCTTCCTAATAATAAGGTAGTGCATTCCCTGGGATCTTTATGGCTTAACTCAAATCCAAAGAGGAACTATATGAGGGTAAATCCAAATATGCGGAGAGTGGAATACTAAAATGCATAGAAATCAAATGTCATCAATAACTTGGGAAAACTATATAGCAATCTTATCCACCATCTAAAGAAAGAACATGCCTATCAAATGCAGTCCTGTGTGGGTATACTGCATTTCTAGCATTTCTAAAACAGCTCATAAAGAGGTATCTAACTTCCTAAAAACAACCATTTTCTGCAACATTTTTCTAGTTTATCATTGGAAAGAATGGTTGGAGTAAAGAACACATGGAAATATTGCTATTAATTTTACTACTAATCAAGGAAACAGATTTTGATGTACAAATTGATTAGTATCGCTGCATCAATGACAAACAACTGCTTAGAGCACATTACAAAGTAAAGACTTTAAAAGCACCTTTATTATTTCTGTATTGACCTAATGACAATAATCTTTATAAGCTGTTGCTCTGTAACCCACATCTTTGACTTCAGCATTGTTATAGGACTTGAAACTAAGGACTCTTACATTTCCAGAAAATGAAATATATTTTGAGTAAAATGCAAATTAAATGAGAGTTACAAATAAAATATTACATTCTGTATGGTAAGAATGACAGCTAAATCACTCTGTCATCATTAAAGGCCAAACAGATGACTGACAGGTTAGTGAGAGGGATCTAAGTGATTTGTCCAGCTGATATTTAGATCATGTAGTAAGTTAAGTTTGGAAGCAAATTAAAACAGATAAAATTAAAATCAAAAATACTGAGTCTGCATAGAGATGGAACCACATATAATAAAGGATAGAAAATAGCTGGAATCTTAAAAGATTTTTTTGTTTCAGTGTTCTTTAATAAAAGTCAGCACTTTTTTCATTTAACTTTTGCTTGGTTGTAATGTAAGAATTACTTTAGTTCTGAAGCACCTTAGGGTTTAGAATATGATTAATATGATTACCACATACTAAAACATTCCAAGGAAGACGAGACACACATCTGTACTTTGTCATTCTCAAGGATCAGTTGTACAAGCCTAAAATTATGTCTGTTCTCGGAAAGGCTTACCAGCTTAACTTGCACAATAAAATGCATACCTATGATGCCATACCCTGGAACTAAGGTATGACATCATACACAATATATGATTTTGAAAGCTGCACATAAAACCTGGCAGCTATTTTTTTTTCACTTTTACTGCTTCCCACAGAACCTAGGCGGTGCGACAACCCACTGTGAGACAACTGGAGGTGGACAGATGGCGGTATGGAAGTTTAGCTGCAGTGACAAATGCCTGCAGACAATTCCCTGTGAAAAGAAAAAAACGCCCTGCACCCTAACCACAGGTGTGAGACAAAAACCCCGTATGTGATCTACACACTACACCCCCTAGAAAACATTGTGTGCAACTAACACTGTAACATGTGCCTAGAATAGGATGCCAAGTGGGCATCAAAGTGGTACACTGAAACCTGTGTGCTGTGGCACAGTTCTATAAGTTATGAGTATATCATGGTTTAGTATGCACCAAGCACTTCCCACATTACTTTACATTTTGCATTAATAAAGGCTTTGCCCACAGCACACAGGTTTCAGTGTACCACTTTGATGCCCACTTGGCATCCTATTCTAGGCACATGTTACAGTGTTAGTTGCACACAATGTTTTCTAGGGGGTGCAGTGTGTAGATCACATACGGGGTTTTTGTCTCACACCTGTGGTTAGGGTGCAGGGTGTTTTTTTCTTTTCACAGGGAATTGTCTGCAGGCATTTGTCACTGCAGCTAAACTGCCATACCGCCATCTGTCCACCTCCAGTTGTCTCACAGTGGGTTGTCGCACCGCCTAGGTGCCTGGACCCAGCCGAGAGTTGATTCTGTGTTTCTTCAGTACAGTTTTGAAGGTGGGTATGTTAGTGGTAGTTCTCACGTTACGTGGGACAGAGTTCCATGATTTTGCAACATAGTGGGAGTGGAGGCCTTGTCCAGCTGTCGTAGAGGGTTTGTATATGGAGAGAGCGCTTTTGTCTGTCGACCTAAGTGTTCTGCTTGGGTTGTAAGGTGTAATGATGCTATTTAGGGCTGGACAGGCTGTGGTTTTGTAGACCAAGTTGTAGTGTGTTAGAAGTTGGGTATGCAGTAGGTACTTGGGGAATTCTAGACAGTTTAGTTTTTTTCGGTGACAAGCAGTGATGGGTTCTTTTTGAGCTGGTGGAAAACTTGGCCACTTTATTATAGCACTGTTGTAATTGGGATCTAGAGGAGCTCTGTAGATTGGTAAGTACTGGGGTGCTGCAAAGCAGAGAGGGTAGAAGGAAAGTTTTGGCGAGGGTGGTTTTGGAAGAAGAGGTAAGTGTGCATCTGTTTCTGTAAAGTGTGTCAAGGTTCTTGTGGGTTTTCTTTATGTTTTGTTGAATGTGAAGATCAAACCGAAGGTGATTGTCTATGACAACACCCAGTAATTTAGTGTTGCAGACAATTTTAATGGTGTTGTTATCAGCAGAGAGAATTTTGAAGTTGTTCAGATTAGTAGTACAGTTCTTTGGCTGAAAAGAAACAGTTTTCTATTATTTGGGTTGAGGAATAGCTGGCAGTTGGTAAGGCAAGATTAAACAACAGATAACTTTGTTGAGTATCAAAAGAAGGTGGGGTAGTATGTGAGATGTACAGATAATTGTGAAATCATCAGCATATTGGATGAGTGTTCCACTAGTAGATATTGTACAGAGATGATTAATAAAATATTGAAAAGTAGGGGTCCTAGGAAGGATCCCCTTGGGGCTCCAGTGGGATTTACTAGAAAGGAGGAGATAACATTTGGCCATTTTACAGATTGTTTTTGATCGTGTAAATAACTGTGGAACCAGTTTAGTGTAGGAGGGGTAATTCCTAGGTTAGAGAGCTTATTCAAGAGTAAAGAGTAAGAGTAAGACATGGTATCTAATGTCTTTGAGAGGTCAAAAAATAGTGCAGATACATAGCAACCTGAGTTTCTAACTCTGTTTACAAAGTCGATGAAGGTTAGGAGGGCTGCAGTACTGTGGCCGGGACAAAAAACATGCAGTATGCTTGTAAGGAGGTTGTTATACTGTAAGTAATTCATGAGTTGAAGATGAATAAATTTTTCCAGTATTTTATGGATAGGGGAAGTATGGCTATGGGTCAAAAGTTTATAAGTTAAGTGAAGTTGCCTCCTTTGTGAATGGGGATGATATGGAACTTTTTCCAGATACTGGGTACTTTGGACTCATATATGGCTCAGTTGATCAGGATGCTGACTGGGAATGCTATGAAGTCAGCTGCTAATTTTAGGTATACAGGTGGGAGGTTGTCAGTGGAGGTAGAGCAGGGTTTGTGTTGATGTAGTAATCTTTTTATGAGGCTTGTAGGTACTGGTTGAAGATCAAAAGTTGGATGTTTCTCAGAAGGCAGCTCTGTGCAATGGGTTTAAAGAGGGTGAGAACAGTCTGCGTCAGGTGATTGGGGAGTATTAGGGGTAGATAATGAGGAAGAGTGGCAGGTATTGAAACAATTTGGGAGGGAGGGCACTCAGTGAAACCTTGGTTTCCTTTGTTGTTCCAGGGTGGAATAAAGTTGTGACAGTAGACTAGAATTTTTTTTTTATTATTAGTTTTGTGCTTCTGTTGTAGCTGACTATAATATAGCTGTTTGTCTTCGATAACTAGCTTTTTAGCTTGGTTACATAGCTATTTAAAAGTAATTAGATCTTGCTTGTTATTACTTTGTTTCCATAGAGCTCAGGCTGCATCTTTCTTTTCCTTAGGTTTTTACATTCCTTACTTAGCCAGGGCATGGAATTGTTTTTGATTCTTTTGGTTTGAACTGGAGCTAGGGTATCTAGTAGTTTTAGGAAGCAGTTATTAAAGTTGTGCCCATACCTAACATCCTATCTATACCTTACTATATATTTATTATTTTTTATCAAGTAATAAAACAACTTCACACTTCCCTGCACTATTGTGCTGGCTGGTACTTTTACACCACCTTTTAAATACTTCCACATGACAGCTTTCATCTCTATGTTATCTGTAAATGTATATGACATCATCAAATGTATGATTTTATAGTTAGTATGTATCTTTAAACATTAATAATCTGTAAATACTGTATGATTACATGCTTACTTTTCTGCTTTGTATAATACTGTCTTTTTCTGTAAAAGGCTGCCTGTACTTACTGTTTTGAGTTCTATGTACTTTTATACTAACTGCCTTGTGAAGCTTTTCTCCATGGGCCTCCACTGAAAATAGGCTCTTTTGGCCCAGTGGACTTACCCACACAAATGCTAATAAATAAATAAATAAATAAATAAATAAATAAATAAATAAATAAATAAATAAATAAATAGTGGCAGTAATTTTAGTGGAGGCCAGTTTGCTTTCCAAAGTAGGTCATTAAATCTGCCCTTAGAGAAGTTATAGAGATTATGAACCGATTTTAGGGTGTGAGTTTTTCGAGGGTGAGTACTTACTCGAGTGGTGAAGGCAGGTAGGTGGTCACTAATGGTGTTTGGGTATGTATCAGCATTGGATCCAGTCTAAGGTGGAATGCTGAGAGTATTATTTTTTTTGCATCTAGAAGGGCTGGAAATGAGTTGAGAAAAAACATATAGGTTAATGCTGTTAGGGGATAGTTGGGATGTGATAGTTTGCCAGTCTATGTTGGTATCTCCTAGAATGATAGCTTCATGTTGAAATATTTGGGTGGGCCAGAAGAGTATGTGTTTCAGAATAAGGGTGCTATTATCTGAGGGGATGTAGAGAACAATTATGCAGATTCTCTTTGTATTGTTAAGGTTTAAATAGGACATCAGAAGTTCTGCTGAGGAGAAAGTAGGGGTAATATTTTTGTATGGTATGATATTAAGGTTGTCAGAATTTCAGTAATGCTAAGCCTCCACCTTCCCTTTAGGTTGTATCTGACCTGAGCAAGCTGCAGTTGGGAAGTAGGAACTCAGAGTCTGGTATGTTAGGCTTTAGCCAGGTGTCTGTGAGGGCCAGTATGTCGGGCTTGTACTGATCTATCCAGGCATGCAGGGGGTATTTTTTTACCTATGCTTCTGATGTTGAGAGTCATAAAGTTTATTTTTTTAATGGTAGATTTGTAGGAATGATTAGTGGTGGGGCCAGGGTTACGGTGGATGTCACCGCATTGGGATAGTAGAGGGATTAATTAGGAGTATATTATGTTTGTTTTTTGGAGGGGGTGGCTGAAAAAGTATGAGACTGGGTTTGCTATGTGTAGAGTCCAGGAGTGTAGGGACTGAATAATAGGATAAGTTCTATGGAAACAGCTGAGGAGAGAGAGTCTATAAGCTATGATTGTGCATTTGGTGGTTGGAGGCATATGTATCAGTGTGGGTAACTATTCTTGAGGTAAGTTGTGCAAGAGATGTGTGTGTGTGAGTATTAGCAATGTGGATGTTATTGTGTTAAGATTATTATTATGGGATAGTGGTATATGTCTGGCAGCTAGTATGGAGTGAGCTATTTACTATGTGGGGGAAAAGGGCTGGAGTAGGTAGGAATTTATAATATGGAGATGTGGAAAGAGTTGTAAGGGTGATTGTGGTAGAGATTGGTTTAACTGGGAGATAGGTGTGAAGTTGTTAGTGGTAGAGGGAAGGTTGAATGGAGCCTATGGAAGTATAAGTGTAGGAGTAGTGGGGGTGGGTGGGATATGGGGGGCAGAGTAGGGGTGGGAGTGAGCCCAAGAGTAGCAGGCTGAGCAGATTTTGTGTCAGACCTGGTAGAAGAAAAACAATCAGAGAAGTTGAAAGAGTGAAGCTACAGGTAAACTGTGATAGCCAGGATAGTGAAGGTAAGTGATAGAAACTACAGATAATAGAGGGTAGAGTGGTGACAAGGAAGGACAGAGTAGAGTTAGATATGACAGTGGGGTAGAAAGCATCCCATAAAACTATACTCATTATTTTGTAATTTCATTGCTATTCAAACTTACAAAAATAGGCTCTGTGATGAGCTGCACTGATAATTAGGTGATAGAATATTTTGACATACAATTATCATTGCAGATTATGAAAATGTATCCAGTAACTGAAAACCTAATAATTTGCTATAAAAGTGCAGAAAATGTTGGGCACTGACTATTTACAAAACAGTAGAGACTTCTAGTAGTAGTCTGACACATAAAGGATGCCACAAAAAACAGATTTCATTACTGAAGGACACAGTTTTGCTTTAACAGACAAAAGTGTAATGCTGATTGACTGTAGTGTGATTTCGGAGTTTGTATATTTAGGTAGGAGGGGTGTGGGGGTGCAGCCCCCTGTATGAGGGGTGTTGAGCGGAATTTGTGTAAGATGTTGTTTTCATCAGTGGTGGCCAAGTGGTTACTTTCCCGGAGGAGAAATTCACTATTCCGGGTGGCCACCACTGATGAAAACAACATCCTACAGAAATTAAACCCACCAAAGTAGGAGGCTTTGCCCCACACAAACTCCATGTGGCAGGCTGCGCTCCCATACCCCCTACTTAAATATACCAACTCCGAGATCACACTACAGTGGAGACAAGGGCAGAGGTCACCATGGTGGCCAAGTGGTTAGTTTTCCGGAGGCGAAATTCACTGTTCTGGGAATTTGCTGTTTTAAAATTTCACTGTTGTCATCTCACTGTTATGTCAGTCAATGTTATGTTCAGCCAATGATTTAAATGGGAACCATCATGAGTACCTGAATCAGTAACTAGGGATGCAATTAGGATCCATTTCAAGTCAGTAGAAATAAAATACTGATATAAAAATTCTGCATGGAAGAGTATATTCTAGGAAAAAGCATGTGGGAGATAAAACAACCCTTCACATTAAGTTAATTTGTTTCCATGAATATGCATGACCAGTTATACAGACTTCCATCAAATCACTACTTTAAATGAGTAAATCTATGTACAAAGCATAAGGAAATGTTTAAGGTATTTCTTTCTTGCAGTTTCCCCCATGATCATAAATACTTCGCTGTAGTGCAAATTACATTTTCATGGCTGAACTGAAGGTGTGATCCTGCAAGGATATGAATATAGCCCACTGAAAGCTTCAGGTCTTGTCACTTGTGAAGTCATTTTTGTCTGAAATTTTGAATTATTAGAATGAAAGGATTCACCATTTACTCCCCACAAACAGGAATGTAAGTTCTGTCTCTGTTCAAAGAGAAAACATGCAGGTATATAAATTAACCGCTACATTATAGTCAAGATGGTTTAGTAATAAACTGAGCATGAATAAAATTTAGTAATGAAAACAATCAAAGGCCAGCAATGACTATGTGGAACCTCAAAAATAAAAAACAAAACATTTATTATTATTATTATTCCAAACTTGATAAACATTTTTGTCGCACACAATGCAAAACTTCATCAGATAGAATTCAACAGAAACACTCATTATTTAAGTACTTAAAAAGAATCACATGACACATTCAAACTTAGTCTTAAAGTAATAGTGTGCAATTGACCCAAAATAACTTGTTGTTTTAAAACCAATCACTAATGCCATAAAATATATATAAGATTTTCTCTTTAAAGCTTTTAGTTTTAACAGGGAAATGATTGTTATAAGATCATTCAACCCTGGCCAGTAATATGAGTTTAATTAACCTAAAAGGTTTAGTGGAGAGAAAAAAAGCCAATAATAAAGGCCCATGTGGTTTAAAGAATTGCTGGACGTGTAACTATTGTAAATTTATTGTAGAATGCAACCATATTAACATAATGGAAAGGAATATCACAGCAAAAAGGAAGTTTGATTACGATAGTATGGGGTTGGTCTACATAGCACTCAGCCAGTTTTGCCAATGTATGTGGGGAAAATGGAACGTAGGCTTCATGAGAGAAATTATGAATATAACTAAGATATCCATAAAGCTAAAAGTACTAATGTATTGGCTAAACATATAAAAGATTATGAGGGACATTCTTTTAAATTCTTTGTACTGGAAAAGGTTATTTAGACTGAACGGGGTAGACCCTAATCCATAATACTTGAAAAAAGAGAGGTCTTTTAGCAGTTATGCTATGTGATTCTTTAAGTATTTAAATAATGAGTGCTTCTGTTGAATTTTATCTGATGAAGTTTTGCATTGCGCGAGATGAAAGCGCTTATCAAGTTTGGAATAAAAGTTTTGTTTTTTATTTTTGAGTTTCCACATAGTCATTACTGGCCTTTGATTGTTTTCATTACTAATTTGTTCTTGTCTTGTTGGATTGGTATGAATAAAATCTCTCTCTCTCTCTCTCTCTCTGTCTTTATATATATATATATATATATATATATATATATATATATATATATATATAGTTAAACACATTTCAGGAAAAAAAACAACATATTTTGTACACCTCCTGCAAAATATATATACCATTTCCGAGCCCAGAAACTAGTCATGAAATAATGGATTTCTTTAGAGGTGTCTGGTAACAGCAGGCTTCCGTATATTTTAAGTTTTCTCTTCTGCTGTCCCAGAAGTTATAGCAGTGTAGTGAATCTTCTTATAACAGTCATGTGAGCTTCTGACTTGTGCATACCCCTACCTCTAATTGCTCATGTTTAAATTGAGAACCTTAAAAAGCTACAGTGATTCAGTCACTGGCAGATGTGAGGATTCCACCAAACCCATTCAGACTGTAATGTCTCCTGTACTTCCCCTGTTTCCTTTTAATTAAAACTGTCTTAATTTGGTGGGCAGTTGTACTTAACTAGCAACTTGAAACAAAGTGGTTACTGTGCCTTTTGGGTCTATGTTCAGTCATTGAATGAAAAATCCATTGAACCTCTGTTCATCAAACTTAAAACATCGAACCTTCACTTCAGTGAACATTCAATCATCAACTATTTTACCCAGGGAACAGAGTTGGTTGGCCAGTATTAGGAAATTTGGCCTTTTCCCCACTGTAGTCTGATTTTGGAGTTGGTATACATAAGTAAGGAGGTGTAAGGGGTGTGTGGGGCATAGCCCTCCACCTGGGTGGGTTTGTTATACTGTGGTATATGTTTAAGCATACATGTTGGTCCACTGTCTCTTTTCCCTGGGTAAAATGTTTCATGATTGAACATTCGATTAAGTGAATGTTCAATGTTTTAAGTTTGATGAACAGAGGTTCAATGAAGTGAACCACGGGTATATTATATTAATTAAATGAAGAACATGGGCAAACATATCATATTCAGAAAACTTTGCCCCTAGAGGGGAAAAACAAACTTTTTCTGTTTTATTTGAAGTTTCTGTCTAAATACACTGCAATATTAATGACTTAATTGTATCAGTATTGAACTGTGTACATTATGAGATTAATGTTCGAATAATAGATAATATATTTTGTTAGATCAGCAATTCAGTCGAAACCAGTATTTTTGCATTTTTTGTTTCCAGCAGTGTAAATTCAGCTCTCAAGTACACGAGTCTGGATTTGCAGATGTCAGCTAAACAAAGTGATCAAAGCAGTTGCATTGTTTTTTTTTTTACAGGATAAAGCAAAGAAATGGATGTGGCTGGCTTGTTAGACACTGTTGTGTGTTATGTCATTTATTTGATTTTTTATTTACTTGCTTGTTTGTCTGTGTCTGTGTGTGTGTCTGTGTGTGTGTGTGTGTGTGTGTGTGTGTGTGTGTGTGTGTGTGTGTGTGTGTGTGTGTGTGTGTGTTTGTGCATGCGTGTGTGTGTGTGTGTGTGTGTTTGTGCATGCGTGTGTGTGTGTATAGACATATATATAGGCATCTGTGTATGTATATATGCATGTATGTATTTATTTACTGGTTTAATTTATTGTGTATGCATACTTCATTACAGTTACATTCCTCTGTCTTTATATTTTTAAATTTCAACTGGCGCGCGCACACACACACACACACACACACACGCACACACACACGCACATACACACACACACACACACACACACACACACACACACATATATCTATATATATATATATATATATATATATATATATATATATATATATATATATATTGGTGTATCTTAATGAAATAATTCCGAGTATGAGAAAAAGTCTGCAAAATCACAGATCACAATTTATTTTGTGGCCTATCTATAGATCTATTGCATTTTTATAAAACAGTACCTCTGTCAAACAAAGGACATCTGCACTTTATTCTGAGTAGTACAGTGTCTAGTTTTCCAAAATGGTTAAATACAGAAATAAAGAAGCTGAAATTAGCACAGTTAGTTCAGAAGGCACTCATTCTTTTGCAAAAGATTATATTTTTATTAAATCATATTCTTCTGGAGCCTTAACTGTTGCACAACAATGCAGTATAATGCAATGCTTATTTTATTGCAAGACCTTAGATCATCTCATGTTCATAGTGTGATACCTGTGCACCGGCCCAGCAATCAAGGAGCCTCAATTCTCACCACTAACACCACTGAGGGGCATCCATATAGGGAAAGGATAATAAATACACACATAGTAAGTACAATTTCCCTTAAGGGCACACAGAGATCACAGTCAGTCTGGGGCTGGTTTCTCCCCTTCTCTTCAGGTCCACAATAAGACTCCCCACTGGCACAGCTATAGGGTCCAGATCTTAGCCTAGTGGACAAGCTAAAACATCCCGCACCCTATCTGTCCAACCAGTGATTTGTGTCCCTGCCCACTCATCTCAAATTAAATCTAGAGGTCCCCTCACCCTATGCCCATACAGCAACTCAAAGGGTGAAAAACCTGTGGATTCCTCGGGAACCTCTCTGTAAGCAAACAACAGATGGGGCATATATTTGTCCCACTCTCTCATAAACTGGTCTGCAAATGTCCGTAGCATGGACTTCATTGTAGGGTTTAACCTCTCAACCAAACCATTAGGCTGGGGATGGTAGGGGGTGGTCTTCAGGTGCTTCACCCCACAGTACTTCCACAGACAAGTTAGCAGGCCTGACATAAAATTGGCACCACTGTCAGTCAGTATTTCTTCTGGGAAACCTACCCTGCTGAAAATCTCTAACAAAGCATTTGCCACTTTTTCTGCCTCAAAGGAGGACAGAGCCACTGCCTCAGGGTATCATGTAGCATAGTCCACTACCACTAGGATATACTTTTTCACTGTGGAACTTGGGGTACTCAGAGGCACTGCAATATCCATAGCTACCCTCTGAAATGGCTCCTCATTCAAAGGAAAGGCATCAAAGGAGCTTTCACCTTGTCTCCTGCCTTGCCTACCTTATGGCACATGCTTACAGGTCCTGCAGTACCCTGTTTCATCTCTGGAAATTCCAGGCCAATAGACGTTCTGCATAATACATTTCTTTGTACGTTTTATGCCCATATGGCCTGCAAAGGGAATATCATGGGCTATGGCTAGAAGCGCCAGATGGTAGGCTCTAGGCACTACCAACTGCTGTACCCTCTCACCTTCTAGCCCTCCCTCAGGGGTCCAGTCTCTATACAGTAACCCTTTGTCCCAGTATACAGATTCCCCATTCCCTTGAGAATCAGACACCTTACTAACTACCTGCCTCAGGCCTTGCAATGTAGGTTCTGAGAGCTGAGCCTGCTTCAGTTCTCTCTTAGTAACCCTTCCCAGCTCCCCTTCCACAGGACGTCTGGCATCCTCTGACAGTGGTGCCTCACTGTCAGCCTAGGTACTGCTACTCACCTCTAACTTTGCAGTCACTCTATCCAAGGGAACATCAGTACCCACAAGCAGCTGTGGCGCACCTTTAGTTTCACTGCTACCGAGTAGCTCCCTCCCTGAAGTAACCACCTCACCAGTCCTGTCTGCAAGTATGCAGTCTGTCTGGGTCTCCTCCAGGCTACCAGACCCACATGTTTGTCTCCTAGCCTGACTGCGTGTAACTGCATAAACACATGGCACTGCCTCAACCAAATAATTCCCTATCAGGACATCTGCAGAATGGTAGTTTGGTACCCCTGTTGTCTCAAGACAACCTACTATTGGCATTTTGTCTTTCCCACTTACTGGCTTTCTCACCTTTTGTTCTTCACCTTGCCTCCGTGGACATCTGTATGCCACATGGCCCCACTGGTTGCATTCAAAATATTTAACCCTAGCTCCTGGACGTGTACCTGGACTAGTGGCTTCCCCTGCTACTGGCTACAGTCTGTGCTGCCCACCATGGGTTCCTTTAGACCCATGAACAGTACTGGGGGTCCCTTTCCTGTGCAGGGATGCACTGCTTGCTAGGTATAGGTCTCCCTTCTTCCCCAACTCCTCTGAAGTAGCACATTGTCTATCAGCTAACCAGATCCTCATGTCCTCAGACAAAGTGCTAAGGGCTTTTTCCCTCACCAAAAGTCTGCCGGCCCTTCAAAAGTGGTGATCTGACATCCACTCACCCACCTATGAAAATAAGTGTTCAGTTCAGCAACATATTCACACACACTTTCATCTGCCTTGTGTCTATGCTCACGAAACTCTTTCCTATACATTTCAGGTATTAGCTTAAACAATTATAACAAACAGTTCTTAACCATAGTATAATTAAAACAGTCAACATCAGAGATTTTAGACAACACAGTTACAGCTTTATCATGGAGTAAGGGGGAAGGGGGTCAGGAACCATACCCAGAACCATTGGTCAACATCATACTGTTTACATACCCTATCAAACATATGAATGAAACTATCAAATTGATCCCCTCTTTAAACTGCAGAAGAAATTTACTGACCTTTTGTGCTTCTGGAGTCCAGTTACTCCCTTCCCCATTACCTCCATGACTCTGGCAAATAATCAGTATCTCCTTCTCATGCCACCACTGCCTCTCCTTTTCCTCAGCTTCCAGGCGTAGCAGTTTCTCATTCTCCTCAACCTGCAGATGTCTCAGTCTTTCAGCTGCTTCTATTTCCAAATGCCTGGCCTCCGACTCAAGTCTATTTAGCTCCGGATGGATTTTTAAGTCCTTTGCAGAAAGGTTGAGCTGTCCATTCTCTGAGTGTGGTACATCTCCACTACCAGTCTGATCGTTCTCCTGGTTGCAGTTTTCTGATGCAGCTGTGACCAAGGCAGCAATCAGGTCTGCCTTAGTCAAGTTTCCATGCACCAGTCCCCTAGCCTGGCACATCTCAGCTAGCTGGCTCCTTGTCAGCTTTCTGTACTCCTCTGCTGACATGCTGCCTGGTCTCCCTGACTAACTAAGCTAACAAAAGAAATAAAATAATTGTGATCTGAACTCTGAATATTGACTGTGTGGCTGATTTAGAGTAAAACATACCTTCACTGATCACAGTACACAAGCTACAGGAATTCACTCTACCCCCACCACTACAAACCTATTAGTATTTGCCAACCAATTAATATGAGGTGTGGATATCCCACCAGTGCCAAACAATTAATATGTGATCCCTGTGCACTGGCCCAGTAATCAAGGAGCCTCAATCCTCACCACTAACACCAGTGAGGGGGCCTTCATATAGGGAAAGGATAATAAATACACAGACAGTAAAGTAACTTCCCTTAAGGGCACACAGAGATCACAGTCAGTCTGGGGTTGGTTACTCTCTTTCTCTCCAGGTCCCCAATAAGACTCCCCACTGACACAGCTATAGGGTCCAGATCTCAGACTAGTGGGCAAGCTAAAACCTCCAGCACCCTCTCTGTCCAACCAGTGCTTCGTGTCCCTGCCCAAGTAGCTCACACACACACACACACACACACACACACACACACACACACACACACACACACACACACACACACACACACATGCACACACACACAAAAACGCATTTTGGGATAAGAGTTTATACAGCCACACAGACATTCCTGGGGAAGGCTGGCATAGGTTCTCCAGCTGTGCCCCTTTTACCCAGGCTATACAGTAGGAATCACTGCCACCACCCAGCTAATATTTAACAGCTACTCACAGGCCCTTATAAAAGGGTGTCCAATTATACTGTGCAATATTATTATCCAAATGGTAAGTGCAAATGAACAGTCAAGACTTAGTTGGAGTGACTTGGTACAGTATCACTATATACATGCAATGTACTCTTAGAGCTTAAATTATCTCTACACAAAACAGCCACAGTTAAAAAGGTTTAAAAATATTTAATAATACATAATAAAAACACAAGACAATACTTACTACACAGTGCTAGTCAAGAGTTCAGAGATCACAGAGAAATACTTAAAATAGTACAGTAGAAAAGGTCTGACATCACAGAAAAACAAACTAGTCTAATCTTCCTATTTCCTAGCTATATCTAAGAGAAAACACAGTTCTAAAATCCTATTATATATATATATACACAGGCAGAGTGGTTAGTTGGATGTTCTCAAGACAAATGCTCAAATGCTCTCATTCTTTCTGTCCTTAAATTGATAAGACAGTACCACGGATTCATTTCAGATTACATAATTTCTTTCTGGTTCCTAGGCTAACAGACTCTCAGAGGTTAATAGCCCTTTTAATCTTGCAGCAGGTCAGGAATCAGAGCAATAAAAGAAATTATACATGCAAATTCTAGCCATTAGCTCTGGCCTCAAAACAATAGGCAGAATGCCTTTATCTAGACTTCTCGGCTCTGAGTTTTAACATCAAAGAATCTAATTATCAGCTTTTTTAAAGCAGAGTGCACTGTTGTTACATTTTTGCAGTTCCACATTTAACACCATTTTTCCCATTTAAGAGAACAAGCCTGTTGCTTATATTAATATTTACAAATGACAGAATTATCTACAAAATTCTATCTGGGTAGACTGGCAGCCTTCACTTATCCTAACACATAGGTTCTTTGACAAGTACTAAGCTAGTTGTCCTTGTGGACCATTTTAATCCTTGCCAGGTTCCCTTTTGATGCTTGATTTAACCTATCTCTTTTGGCATTAGGTTGGTTTTACTCATCCCATGGTCAATAATTATATTTACCCCTAGTGTAAATAACTGGGATCACACCAATGATAATCTTTAGGGATCTGCGCATGGGTAAAGCATTTAGGAGCTTTCTCTGTCCATTAGTAGTACAGGGGATAATACTGAGGTAAATTTTCTTTTATCCATCTATAAATCCATGTTGCACTTGAATATGGATGGGGATGAGCTTTTTGTTTTATATGGATGGGCAATCTGTCTCAGAGCCATGTTATTTTCTATGAGATATATCCACCCCTCTAAACCATTCAGTTGATTCAGCTAATTTACCAAGTGCACTGAATTGCTTTTGCCAGTGTAATACAATAAACAAGTTCACAAATTTACAAGTTAGGGAGTGAAGACTCTTAAATTTCTTAGAAATTGCCAAACTTCCAGACCCTTAAAATGTAACCCCTCACTAGAGAGCGTAATATGCACTCACTATGTAAAGTAAGAAATATGCTTCCTGCATAATAATGCTTCCTATTTTTAGAGTTTGCATGGACTCAGTTTGTACCAATGCTGCCACTGAATACACAAAACAAAAAATGGAGGTAATCCAGAAAACTCAAGTCAGATCTAATATCCCACCTGTGTACCAGACAAAACTAGCAAGAAACAGAATACAAAGGATTAGTCCTGATAAAATCACTTTAACTAGCAGATCTAGGAGACTCTCTCTCTCTCTCTGATACCCTCCCTGCGGGAGGAATAAAGGCACCTTGTTGAAGTTTCTAGTAGTTTATTCAGTTAAGTAGATGGATGAATGGATGCATCTCTTTACTTGTTAATTTATTTTGTGTACATCCTTCTGTACTGGTAGCTAAAGTGATTTTATCTCGACCAATCATTGATGCGGCCACTGAGTGTAAGCCAGTAATGCTCAAGCTTGATGAGTGCCCGCCCATATGTATCGTATTACCGGTACACTGACGTATGTCATTAAATGTGGTCCTGCAGCTCAAGAATCAACTATCCTTGGTACTTACCCATGACCAGTAAGGTAGGTGCTTCAGCATTTCCTTCTTGTCAGTAAAAGTGCTAAAGAATCAGTTTCAAAGCAGTGTGGTGAGACTTACTTTTAATTAGCTGGTTCTGGGTTTGTTGCTCATCATGGATATGATCTAGTTCTGTTACTGACAAGTTTGGAATCATGTTGAAGGTTTTACTCCATGGGTTGAAAAGACTTTGCTTATTCAAGTCTGTGCTGCTAGGTAACAGTGGTTTAAGCTATATCTAAAATAGTCTTTTGGAAATCAGATACCCTCATAAATGTTGCTTCAGTATGTAAGTCTATAGGATCTCAAGTTCAGACTGCTACAGTCCATTGTTGGTGGTACTTTTAATTTCTTATGTCTTGCAAAACATTGCAGGACTATTT
Source organism: Protopterus annectens (assembly GCF_019279795.1). Lineage (NCBI taxonomy): Eukaryota > Metazoa > Chordata > Ceratodontiformes > Protopteridae > Protopterus > Protopterus annectens. Next base: position 90,417,110 of record NC_056745.1, on the reverse strand, counting down.
GTCCCATATAATACAGAAGTAGAAAAGCATGGGGATGGCCTCATCTGGCCTCCTTTCTAGTGTCATTGCAATTAAGTAAAAGGAGCCAAGGATCAAGAAGGCCATGCACTTACAGAAGCTAGCATTCATGAACTTGGCAGAGGTCATTCTTATACTTTGTCAAGACATTCACTATTGTACAGCATTATTGTGATTTTCTTTTGTTTTTGTTTGTCTAAACTAACTAACTTAAACGGAGTGAGGCAGAGGTGCACTGCAATCTTTTCTTTTCACTTTTCTCTACCAAACTGTGACTGTACAGTCAATATTTATAAGTCAGGTGCAGTGCAAAATTGGTACAAAGACCCCACGTGGTGGGTGCAGGGGATTTTGTCCCCTCCATTATATTAGTTTTTGAATTTTTATAGATTTTCAAGTTATCCTTCACAACATTAAAATATCTATGAAGGATAACTCATTTTTGTATGATTTGACAAAAATAAGATAACCCCACCTAAGGTCTTTAGCGCTGTGATGGTCTTTTTCAGCAATTCTTTGAACCCCATTTTTATCAAGCAATTCCAGTATTTAACATACTCTTCTATCCAAATCTTTTTATCAGCTACTGCATATATATATATTTTTTTATATATATATATATATATATATATATATATATATATATATATATATGTGTGTGTGTGTGTGTGTGTGTGTGTGTTTCTTCTACCATATTTCAGTAGTGTGCTCTAATCTTCCTGAATGCATACTTTCTCACTATCCTGCAGAGATTGGGGTGCTGTCTACCTCTTGATCTAGTCTTCTTCATGGTACTGAAGCCAACAACAATGCAGTAGTCATGGTCAAATTACTTTCTGATCTGACCAGCTCTCCACCTTACCTTACCCCTAATTTCTCCTCCAATTCTGCCTGCCCCTATCTAACACTCTTCAGCCTTATCATTATGTCACCTTGACTCAGGAAGATGATGAAATTCTCAGTTTACTAATCTAAACCTTCTGTAGCATTGTCTGCTTATGTATCACTGCTCACCTCTTCAGCTGTGACCTTCCCTGTTGTTATCAACGATGTCCGACTACCCTGCTGCACCTCATGACCCAAGGGTCTTGGCTTTCTTCCTTGCTCTAACACCCTGCCTAATTGCTCCAGTTTCATCATGGTGTCTCTCATTGATTACCTCTTTCTCTTTGTAGAGTCATGTCCTCCTCCCTTCTCCCCCTTCCTCTTCTTCAAGCATGATGTCAACATTTTGTCATAGCTCTGCTAACCACTCAACAGCCCATTTCATAAAAGCTTCTAGTCTTCACCAGTAATGCACTGGTTCAGTTGCAAATGCATGTGTGGACATTATAATGCAGATTTGCATAACCATTCCAACACCACTCATTTTGTAATTATAATAGTTACATATCACTTTATTTTGTTTCTATTACTTATTATATAACACTCTCATCCTCTTTTATTTAGTTTTTGGGCAGTGGGGAAAAGGTGGAAATACCCTTTTGTTTTTGTATATTTTGTGTGTGGTGATGGGCTACTCATAAAACACAGGAGAAGGTAGGAGGGAAGGGATTAGAAATGAACTTTTGTCTGAGATGCACCACACCTCAAGAACCTCATGCAACCCATAATAGCAAATGATCAGGAATGATCTACATATTTTATTTTCGTGGTGCCAACAAATTTAAATCTAAGAAACAAAGAGAAAAAATGCAGCTGCTTCTTCTAGTAACTGAAATAATTCTATCTGAAAAGCCATTCTATTTGTGCTGACAGCTGTGCAAGAAAAGAATTTAGAAAAATGCAAAGCTCTTAGGCTATTAGTGCTATACATTCTAATGTTCTAATTAGTGAATTCGCCAAAGGGAATCTCAGTTTTACTGGGAGGCGCAGGAGAAGAAAACTACTTAAGAAAAAATAAATACTTATTCATTTCCACATATCAGGGTACTTAAAATGGTGTGAAATCTGAAACTGTAGTCACCATGCATGATTCACTGTATAATAGGTCACTATTCTATCAGGGAGTAGTTATGAATATAAACTTATTTATTCTGTAGAATGCTTCAGGCCGCAAGTGGTTTGTTTAAGCTGACTGTGCATAGTTTCAGTTTTATCTACATTTAAAGTTGAGTCATAAATTTTTATGTATTTTATTAATAACTGAATATATGGAATATAAATGCAGTCTGCATTCAGAATAGACTATGACTGTCCAGGCTGCTACATCGTTTCTTTCACTCCTGTGGCCTTAATGATGCTATCTAGAACATGACAGCTGCCCTTTGACGCTCAGGGTCATGGCAGATGCATGGCCGTATCATTGTGGGGCTTCTGGTGCTGTTGTCAGTCTCTTAGACATCCAAAAGGATCCCAGCCTTCTCTCATGTCCTTCTCTTGTCATCCTTAGCAATATGCTCAGAAACCTTAAACCCTTGGTAACATTGTCCAGAGGACAAGATGGTCACTGCATTTGAACATGCTATAGCTTGCATAATAGTTCTATAAAAGAAAGAAAACACAAATAACAAAATGAATAAAAAATCCAACTTAGTATATTTAGCATCATTACACAACAAATATCTTAAATGGCTGTGAATCGTCCAGCTTGTGACATAAGAAAGATTCTCTTATGTTTCTGAACAAATTAACCCCACAACCCCAAAAAAGGGAAACAAATAAAAAAGGGAGAAGGGAACAAGAAGTTCATGCTTCAAGAGCTATGAGATGAGAAACATCAAAATCCCAAACAACTCTCTGTCTCTCTCTCTTTCTCTCTCTCTCTCTCTCTCTATATATATATATATATATATATATATATATGCACAGTGGTGCAGCAGATAGTGTTGTCACCTCACAGCGATATGACTCACCTTTAAATGGTTTGATTCTCATTTGGAGTGCCTTGTGCGTGGAGTCTGCATGTCCCCCCTGTGATCACTTGCACTTCCTCTGAGTACTCTAGTTTCCTCTCACACTCCAAAGACATGCAGTAGGTGGATTGGACACTCTGAATTGTCCGTTGGTGTGACTGTGTGTGCGAGTGTGTGGTATGGAGGAACAGCCATGGCAGGGCTACCCACCTGGTGGTGGGAATCTACGCCCTAGAAAATTGTCACTGTTGAAGTGACACCCTGACCCATCTATGAAATTGGGAAAAAGGGTTATGGATGGATATATATATATATATATATATATATATATATATATATATATATATATATATATATATATATATATGGTACTTATAGTGTTGCTGGGAAAGTACAAGTAAGAGTGAAATGATGCCTTCAAAGTGCTACCTACAAATCTATCACTTTCATCAGGCTGCAGGAACAGGAATAATGGAAAAATTCATCTTCCTGTTTAGCGCTCGTTACAGACGTGAGCTAATGTGAACTAAAGTGAAGCTGGCTGGTAATACAGCAATGTCCTTACTGACAGAACATAACAGAAGTCCTTGTTCATCAAAATAACATATAGGAAGACACCACTACTAATGGCTGTTGGACTGTGACTTTCATGCCTGTTAGGTTCATAGTAGTCAGTTACCTTACGTTTGGCTCAGTATAACTTTGAGGCCACCTTTTCACTCTTACTGGCACTCCTTTCCTGGCAACACTGCTCCTCGTGTTTTAACTCTCCTGTCCCTCAAAAAAACCTTTTAAGCATAAATCAACAAGCATTGCATTCACTAATTTAAATCACCGAGCACATGCATCCGTGTTTCATGCAATTTGAAAAGTGGTACTGAAAAGAAAGGTTCCCCACGCTCCCTGATTTTTACCTCTCCTGTCCCTCATATAATATTTTTTTTCAATGAATCCCCAACCATTGCAGTCATTCATTTAAGTCAACAAATGTCATTATAATAATAATAATAGAAATCATCTACAACAAGAAAGACATGATGCAATCCCGTTTGTAAAGCAGCTTGATGGAAGGGACATTTTAAAAGAATGTGATGGGCAAACTGTAATATGACCTCTAGGCAGTATAAGCCAAAAATACCATAAACTTTCAAAATTTCACAGTTATAAGTGTTCCTGTATAATATTATGGTGTGTGTGTGTGTGTGTGTATTTTAATCACACTTATGAGTATCGGCACCAGAAGAGTTTGCAAATCAGCTGCTTCTTGTGTCAGGAATCTGGTTGCAATAATGCATAAGTACCATATATATATATATATATATATATATATATATATATATATATATATATATATATATATATATATATATATATATATATACACACATACACACACACACACACACAAACTTTTAATGATTTATCTGACACTTTTCAATGAATCACAAATCATCTAAAAAATTATGTAATACATATTTAATCTAAAATACCCTCACACTAAGTTAAACCACATTATATCTAAAACTTCATATGCAGCAAATACTTCTCCAAATTTTTTAAAGGGGTCAAGCTCCCCTACACCACCCATGTGTGTGTGGGGGGGCTTCACCCCACACCCCCTTAATCAAATATTATAACTCCACAGTTGCACAACTATGGAAAAAAGAAAAGAACAAAACTCGTCACACAGTGAATCACTATAGACACACACGCACTTCAGGAGACAGATACACCAGAACAGTGGAGATTAACAAGGTACAAATACCGTTCAACACTAAATTACTTTGTAATTTCTATGATCAAAAACCACATCAGCAGTCATTTTCTATAGTCTTACATGTTTCTGTCAAATGTGATTCAGTCATTTATGTTTTAAATCAGTTATGACACTCTTCTGTAGTAAAATGTGTTGTATATATATATATATATATATATATATATATATATATATATATATATATATATATAATAGGAAGTTGGAAGTTACTAGACTAATGGCCCTAGGGCCCTTACAAGCCTTCTACCCTTATTAAGATGATCAACACCTATTGTCCCTATCCAAGAGGGACACAGGTAGAACCACCAGGGTGGATTTATGCTTACTCATCCAATCGACCAGATTGAGTTTGAAGAGGGCCAATGAGGTGCTTTGTTTGACATGAAGTGGGAGTCTGTTCCAAATGTGTGGCAACTGCTGGGAGACAAATCTGTCCCTCCAGCAGGTTCTATTAATGTCAAATACCAGGTTAAGGTCTTTAGAGTTTGTAAAACGTGAACCATTTGACTTACAGATATGCAGCATTTCTAATAAAGCAGGGTCAGAGATTGCCTTGTATGTATGGCAGAGATAACCTCTCTGAGTAGTCTGTATGAAACAGAATAAAGTGACAGTGATTTTAGATGATCAGTATTGGACAGATACTGAAGACCTTGAATTTTCCTTGTGGGAAGAAAAATATAGCTGATTTTATTAAATGCATAATACTTTTTGGTTAAGTACACAAACATATTGCTGACACGTACCTCTCAGTGTTATATCTACAAATCAGTGTAGCAGTGAGTCCCAGGAAAGCAATGGGCAGATGTCCCTTGTAGCCTGAGTCCACAGTTCTTCAAACCCTTTGGCAATCACTCAACTTCCCAATTCTGTGTTGTCTGTGAATTACCAGACGTAATTCCCTAGTGTCACTAGCTTGTTCTAAAATCATAACGTTCCTACCCAAGTATCCCTACATTTCCTTAGGATAGGCACTGAAGTTCTCACAACTAGAGTTTGCAATCTCTTCCTTTCTGAATAGAAAGCAGCATATTGTGGCAACTATAGATAGGTGACATGCATGACTTAGGACAGACTAAACAACTACCTAACAAATTTGTGCCACTGTTATTTGATCCTACCAGTTAACAGACTACACTCTGTTAAGGTGACTTACTGGCATGCATTTAATTAAATACAGAGAGACTTAGGCATAAAGTACTGCCAGTCACTTAAATGAGTAAAGAAGCATTTCTTTGAATAAGAAAATCATGTTTAGTAAAACCAAACAAATCTAACGAGATATTAACGTACCATCGGATGACTTTATTTAGTAAACAGGTACACCCAAAAACTGTGTATCTTACCTGTGATAAAAGGTATTTCTTAAACAAGAAAACAAAAATGGTAGTAAGGCGTTTTAGATGAACTGCAAGCAGTAGCTCACTAATCAAAAGCATAACGAGTTTTAGTAATATATAGCAATGCAACCAGAAGACAAGACATCATAACATAAATCACATTGCAAACTTAACAGCAGGTTGAATGTTCCACAAATTAATAGCAGTTTAAGTGGAAGAATAAGTTAATGGCAGTTACGTAAACATGTCAAATGCAGAATGGAGATCACTGCTTACTTTTGTGACAAATACATGCTGCAAGAATAGCAGACATATATGCTTTGTCATGGAAAATTCTAGTCTATTTATATCATTAGATTTTTTTTTTTAAGTTCTAGTGACAAGTAGACAGGTTTGTTGTGATGTTATATCTACCGCGGAAGCCATGCATGACGTTTGATGTCTGGAACACTCTCAGCCTGCTGCTGCAATGTTTGGCGGTATGAAACAACCATAGTCTGAATGCATTTTATCTGGTTCTTCTCAGGGAAGAGATGAAGTGATAAGACTATGATTGACGAATTCTGGAGTCCTACACTTTGTAATATTTGATATTTTTGGTACTAGATAATAACACGTATACTTTCCAAAATTGTCCACTTTAGTCATATTAGTCATTTTTCTTGGCATGGTAAACTTTCCACTTAAGCTGCTAGAGCAATATTGTGTATATGTTAAGACATTGTGTATATGTTAAAACATACAGATATATATATATATATATATATATATATATATATATATATATATATATATATATATATTCATTTGTTTATTTAATTTATTATGTCAAGTTAAAGGTTCTTCCAACAATATATTACATGAAGCACCTTTATCAAAGCTCACATCAATACCATATTGTCTGCATTAGAAATATTTTCACATCTAAAATACCCTACTATGAAATTAAAAAAGCCAAAATACCCAAAAGATAATATGATAGCAATAATATATAATATGGGACCAAAAATAAGGGGTGGGCCTACTGAAATAGAACTTGAAAAGTTGGAATTAGTATGGCAAATACGCCTAAATGCATATAATGAGCCTGGACTCAATGATATGTGTTAAATTATGCCTATTCTAAAAATTAAAAGTCTGTGTAGATAGTATTATATCACCATCTGCATTATGGACTAATATGTATGTACTGCTGCTCTAATAGGAATAATAGTAATGGGATGATTCACGTATATTTATTTACATCTTTATTTACATTTTTATTCCTACTTTTACTTTCATTGTTATTTTATTTATTCCATTCGATATTTTATATTTTTAAATATATATGTACACATATATTTATACTTACATTAGTACAATTTGATATTTAAATGATTCTGTATGTTTTTTACGTTTATCTGAAGAAGTTCAAAGAATTGCATTGAACGAAAAGCGCTTCATTAAAGGATTGTACCTGTCAGTAGTTTGCCACGTTTTATTTCTGGTTTTTATATAATATGTAATTAGCAAAACCCACTCTCACAATGACTTATCAAATTGCACATAGATGACATTACAGCTCGATATAAACAACCGATTGCAACCTTGTCCAAATGAAAGAATAAAAAAACAAAGCTAAAAATTTTTTTGCAGAAGGACAAGTTACCATGTACCCCCATTTTGATAGTAAGCCCCCTCATCACAAAAACTTATACAAATACAAACAGCAGAGTAATTTCCCAAAGAAAAGAGATACTGCAAATGTACACTCAGAAAATAGGCTGGCAGTGATTTATTATGTGATTGTTAAGCTTAAATGTGCCACAATGAACTCGGCCAGCTATGACCTCATTCAGTATAAGCTTGACAAGGTGTTGGGAAGCCAGCAGGGCATAATCCATATCCTAAGCTTATATTATCACTTATAACATTTCATCTGTGTTTCTGTGAAGGATTCTGCACTTATAAGGAAGCAAATTCTGTGGATACATATGTGTCTCAGTAGAGTGTGTTGAGAATAGCCAACTCAATGCCGTCTTCCTTTGAAGGCTAAGAATGTGTGACCTTTCATATATGATAGCTTCTGAATGAATAGAGTAAACTTTAATGTATACTTCAATTGCTTCATTCCAGTCCTCATTTCTATACAATATCTTTATTAATGTGCTTTTGGCTATCCACATCACTGTATTGATGCAGTAATCAGTTACTACTTTCAGTTCTGCAGAGGTTACAACAACAATTTTATTCCACACATTTCCATGAATGGATAGCTAGTAGTGTACCCCAAAAACGGCGAATGGCAAGCCCACTCTTTTCTTCAGATCTGTGTCTCCCCACAGCATTCTGTGATTGCTTCTGGTCCCTCTAACTGCATCATTTACAACAACAGAGACAGCAGATACGTACGTAGTGAAAAGCAGTTTTTTGAGCAGTTGTGTGTGGGACATTCATGTGATGAATGATGAAGACACCAGGAGGGGACTGAACAGGAAGAATGAGTCACCTGATCAGAACCAGAGTATTCAGTTGATGTTTGGCTTCTGTCCTGGTCATGTATAGTCTGTAGCAAACATCATGTCACAGCAAAGGATTCTTATAAGGTTACCTGGTACCACAACACCTTGAATCAATGGTCAATGATCAACTTTGTGTTGTGTCATCAAGACTTGAGGCCATTCATACTGGATTCACAGGTCAAGATGGGTATTGCGCTGTAAACAGACTGTCATCTCATGGTGATTATGTTGAGCTGGACGAGTGGAGAAGTATGAATTTTTGTTGGCATTCCTTCCCAGGCAGAGCAATTTGGTGGCTTCCAATTTGTTGGCTGTGCTTCCTCATGGGTAGGCAGATGCAGGTCTAACAGCTCCCCAATGATTGCAGGAGGAATTTGGGCATGACTAGACTAACTCGTTTTCTGGTAGCTCTCACATGGTATGTGTGGGAGCTTGCATACTTCTATTTGCAGAGTGTTGATTGACCCACAATGTGAATGTCTACCTCACAAAGATGACAGGCTTAGGAATTTGCAACTAAACATTCTCACACAGCTCCCTTATGGTTGACTGTGCCATGGGCTGCTCTCGCCCAGTAGGGATACACATGGGTTTTGTTTGCTCTTGAATGGAACGAATGGGCACAAAAGCTCTCATCCTAGTGAGGAATGAATTGGCAGCCATGATACTGGCTTGATCACTCAAAGGCCTTGAGGCAGAAAAAACACGTGGAGAGAAAAAAGGCACATGTTCTGGAGGAATTTAAAGAGTTCCTGGAGAATGTCTTTTGGACACTCTCAAATTAGGGTTATTGCTTGTCCCTCTACTCAGGACAGTCCCTATTTGAGCAGCTTTGCCCTGAGGGAAAACATAAAATGATAAGTGGCAAATGTCCTGAGATGGTAAGACAAAAAATATTTCCAAATCTTCTTTTAATAGCTGTATCAAAGAATTAGTTTGTATTTGAAACACATGGATATTATATGAAACAGCACATACAATTTAAATCCTAAAATAGGGCTCTTTTTTGAAAAAGGTGAAGTTTAGTCCTTTGTACTGCTTGTGGGTACAGTTACTCTTGCAACCTTTTATATTTCTATAAAAAAGTAAGACTTCGGTATTTAAAAATGTAGTAACCTACCTCAAAGATGTTCCACCAAAGCACAGTAAGGGAACGTGAGATATTACCCCTGGCTATTCTTAACAAGGGCTGAGAAATACTAGCCTTAACAGGAAAACATGCTGAGAAGTGGAAGGAAAACTTTGAGAAATGTCTAAATCAAGAAGACACACTTCCTTCAAAGAAGAAGCAATTGCTTGATCTGGTTCTGGATGAGATAAACAGTTCTGCTTTGGAAAGGCAGCAAAGGTGAATTAAACCCTCAGAGAAATATGAAAAACGATGGACATTTTGGGCTGTCATTATGCCTTTCCAGTGATGCATGGAAGTTGTAGGGACAGTATATCTTGACTGGTAAACTGGGGACTAATGTGATCACCAGCTCAATGAATCTGATTCCCAATAACCTAAAGCCTTCCTTAGAGGACATAGTGTATGTTCCAGTAATACAGACATTACTCTTCTTAGCCTCTCTGAAATAAAATATGCCAGGGTGGTGAAAAAGAGACTGTGTCCAACAGTCAAGCTTCTGCTTCAGGAGGAACAATGCGCATTCTTTTGTAGACATTAAACTCTTGATTCACTAATTATCCTTCAAAGATATTCAAGGTGGTCTTGGGGAGTTCACCAATGTCATATACAATTTTTTTTCTGGACTTGAAGAAGACATACAAATCATGTACTCTACATCAAAAGGTATTATAGGTTCATAGGTGTTTACTAGGCTGATGACCACAAGGACCTTTTTAAGCCTAGCCATGCATCCCAAATCTCTGATGAGATCTGACACCCTTGATAAGTGTAAGCATGGGCATGGGAGATGAACCATTTACAGGCTAACTGTATGCATCAGAGACATAGGTGCCAAAACAGGGATACATTTTTGTTTTCCCATCCAATTGTCCAAGTTGCACTTGAATTGGATTAGGGAGGAACTCTGCCTCACATGGATGGTGAGCCTGTTCCATAGACAGAGTAGTCTCTGGCATACATACCTATCTCTCCAGCGGGTCCTATTTATATCATAGGTAAAGTTTAAGTCTTTAGAACAGGTAATTCTGGTACTGATTGATTTGTGCATATGCAGGAGGTCCATCAGAGTGAGGTTTGACAATGCCCTGTATACCAGGCATAGATCTCCCCTCAAATGCCTATAGGAGACAGAATACAGGGATAGACCCTTGAGGTGGCCTGCATAGGACATACTACTTATGCACTGTATTCTTTTAGTGAGAAATCTCTGTAGACGTTCCTGTTGTTGGATATGCCTGGTTAGGTACATATCAAAGAGGGCAATGTACTCAATGAAAGGTCTGATGAATGTCAAATACTGTGGAGCAATGACTTCTTTGGACTTAGATGCCATACCTTTGTTTATAAGTTGCGCAACATAGAATGATTTCCTCACCACTGTAGACATGTGATGATCAAAGGCTAGATTTCTATCTATGTGTGTCCCTAAGTTCCAGACTACTGGGTCAACTCTAAGAGGTGTGTTGTCAATATGATAGTCACCAGGGATGGATAACTTCCCAAAGGATACTATTTTGCATTTCTTGGCATTTAGCTTTAGTCCATCACTCCAATACCAGTTATTGTCTGTGTCAACCCTTCCTGGAGAACATTTGTGTCAGTGTGAGATTCAATGACAGCTCCTAATTTGCAGAGACCCCTGACATTGGCCTTGACTTCTGATAAGTAAATGCCAAAAAGGAATGGTCCAAGGACTGATCCCTGAGGGACTCCACTTGTGACTGGCCTCTTTGTAGAGGTGGACTCCCCAATTCTAACTTCCTGGGTCCTGTCTGTGAGCCAGTTGGCTATCCACTGGGTGACATATGGGTTTGTACCTAACCTCTTGAGTTTGCCAACAAATGCCTGAGTGGGGTATTGTGTCAAATGCCTTGGCCAGGTCAAGGTAGGCAGTGTGAACGAGTTTGTCCTCATCCATTGCTTTGTTGACATTCTCAAAGAAGTCCACTAGGTTGAGTAGGCATGATCTGCTCTTTACAAAACCAAACTGAGTTGGGTCCAGTGTCTGGAGGTTTACTATATCTCTGTTGATCATCTCCATTGTAACTCTTTCCATGCCTTTACATATAAGACTACTGAGACTTATAGGTCTGTAGTTTCCAGAGTCTGCAAATGGCCCACCTTTGTGCAGAGGGATGACTGTTGCCTTTCTCCATTCATGAGGCACGAAGCTTACTTGGAGGCTACATTAAAAAATAATTCCAGGGGTCCTGATAGGTCATGTTTCATGTTATTTAGAAGGCATTCTGGGATATTGTCTGGGCCCATTGATGCAGTCTTCTTGGTCTTAGAGAGTGCATTAAGGACCTGTTCCCTAGTGATAGTAGGGTTAGTTATATTTGATATTTCCTAAGGGAAGGTTGAGGGGGAGAGAGGAGTAAAATTGGAGCTGAATTCATCAGCCAGGAGGTTTGCTATATCTTCTGTCTCAGTATAGGTGGCTCCATTTACAATGAGCTCTGCACACAATTGTGTATTGCCTTTGAGGTTGCGGACATAGCTAAAGAATGCTTTGTGGTTGTCCTTGGCCTGGGAGGCCAAACTTTCCTCAGATTTGGCTTTGGTAGAGTTTATTTATCCTCTGTGTTGTTTGTTTAGTTTAATGGGAGTGCTTTCATCCTGCTGGGTGCTGCACCTCCTAATTTTTGCCATGATTTTCTTCCTCCTGTTATACATCCGACTGATTTTGTGATTCCACCAGAGTGGCTTGTTTTTTGAGTTAGTTGTATAATTCTTCCTGGTGGGTACAGCTGCCTCTATGCTGCTATTAACATACTTGTACAGGGTTTCTGTGAACAGTTCTCCATAGGCATAAGTGTTCTCAGGGTTTATAGGGGCTTGAAATTTTGCCAGGTTCTCACTTAATAGCAGGAGGTTAGCCTTAGAATAGTTCCTGAATATTCCCAGTTTAGCTGGGGGTCCAGGTTTTATTTTTAGTTTAAAGGAAACCATTTTTGGTCTGACCTTACCAGGGAAGGCATTAAAGTACGGGGTGTGCAGCACTCTTCCATATTAGAGAGGACCAGATCCAGTATGGTTGCACCCTTGATTGGTGTATTGACTATCTGTCCAGGGAGTTTGTATTTACAAAATCCAGGAATCTCTGTGCATGTACATTTGATGTCATGTAGGATTCCCAGTTAATAGTGGGGTAATTAAAGTCACCCATGAATATGGTATTGGATTGGATGGTTAGTATTTCTAATGAGTTTAAATACATGGTATGGGTTTCCTGGGTCATAGAGGAGACCTATAGCTTTCAAGGAAGTGGTACTGGATTTTACCTATGGTGATTTGAACATGGAGCAGTTCAAGTGCATTGTCCTGTTTGACTAGCCTTGAAGTATGTTTATTTTTGATGTAGAGACACTTCTACCTTTAGTCCCTGCCTGTGAAGTAGCTGGTCTAAATTTCTGGAAGGCATTATAACCCTGCATTGTTGGTGTGCTATCCGCGCTTTAAACCATGTCTCTGAGACAGCACAGATATCAGCATTCTCTAGGGTAAAGACAGCTTCCAGGGAGTGGAGTTTTTTGTTTAGACTCCTAGCATTGAGCAGTAATACCTTTAGATTTTCTTGGTTTTGATTTGCTATGTCAGAAGTACTTTCAGTTTGGCATTGCCTAAAAAAGGCACTATGGGAGGAGACAATGTTTTAGCTAATATTCGAAAGGCTAGAGGGGAGAGGTGGAGACCATCCCTGGCAAAGCAGCATGGTCTGTTGACCATCTCCTTCCATGCTGATAAATATTGTACCCCCTTAGAATGACACCAGAAACTAAGCCAATTATTAAAGTCGATCATCTTTTGTTCATATTGTGGCATCATCCTTGGAGAAGGTAAAATACTGCTCAATGCTAGGCTCATACCAGCCTGAGACACATATTCTAAAAGTTTTATGATGTTTCTCTTCATATAGTCTAGGGAGGTATGTATCAGGTCATTTACTCCCACATGTACTATGACTGAGTCATATTGGTAATTGTGATCCAATGACCTGAGTTCATGCGTAATGTGGTGGGTCCTAGCCCCAATAAACAACTGACCGTAACTTTCTCCTTACTCAGCCTGGTGAGGGGGACATCACTGCATCTGACAATGGAGTCTCTAATGACTAGAATGTTGGATTGTGTGGTGACTTGCCTTATGGTCTTAGAGGTAGAGGCTCCATGAGATGTAGCTCTATGTGTTGTTGTGGATGTTGTTTTGAAAGAGTGGGTTTGTGGCTGTTGAGGGTATTTCTTATGTGTACTTTGTCTAGGAAGTCTTTGTGGTTTAGGAAGATTACATGTAAGTGCCTCAGTATATGTGAGTCTATATGTCTGCTTTGAATTGTGCATGATGGCTGCAGCATGTGTACTACTGACAACCTTATTGACTTTAGTAGTGCTTTTATGTGAGAGCTTTGCCTGCAGTGACATTGTGTAAATACATCTCTCACACACCGTATGAGTTTGTTTGAGAATTAACTGTCTGTCAATAAACATTAGGCAATTTCTGCACTGCCTCAGGCTGCCCATATCCACCAAGCCAGTAACAGAGACAGTAGGAAAGTTCATATCCATAGCAACAGACACTTTTTTATTGATTAGACTGTTGGAGTGAAAATATCAGTCACTGTCAAGAGTATTCGGTTTGCAACTATGTGGACAATGCTTGTCACTGCAAACTAGTTGTCCTGTGTGCAACTAGATATTGGAGAAATTTCAATTGTGCTTTTACAGGAGAAATGTCACTTAAGGTGTCTGAGCCTGTACAGAGCACTGCCAAACACTTGAGGGGAAACTAATATGTAGACCCTGAAAATTTAAGGATGAAGTATTTAGGCAGATATTCTAACGTCAGAAAGAAATCAAGCAGTACTTACTGAAAAAAAATAATTAGCTGGTCAAGAATAATAAAAAGAGGGGAGTCACATGAATGGCTACTGCCTGGTTACTACTAATGCTGGTTACCACATCTTCACTCTGTTGGGATACAATACTCCTTTGCTTCTTCTCTCACCAGAAGCAAAAATGTTAACACCAATCTCAAGAAGAGAAGCAGGACACAGCCTGTTTGGTGATCCACAGTCTTGTCTCAAATGATGCAATGGTCTGTAGGCTTGTAGCCTCATTCTGGTAGATTCCTCAAATAGCAACCAGACCAATCAAGTACGTTAACAAACACTCACTCTCCAACCAGAAACAGTCAGGAATCAATGCACTCTGCTCCTACTCTCACCAGGATCAGAATATAAGCACAGATTCCAAGCTGTCACCTATAAAGCAGTTATTAGGCTTTCTGGTGAATAGTAGTCTCCAGGAAATAATGTAACTGCACTCCTTCTCTCACCAGGAGAGAACAGAAGCACTAATCCCAAGATGACTACTTAGATGTAAAATGTGGGCTCTTCAATAACTGGTGGTCTTGCAATAGATGCTTAAATGTAAGATGAAAAAAAATGGCTTATCCTAAATACTGCAATGTGCACTAAGCACTTAGATATGAAAGTGGATAACTTGTCTAAAAAGTTAAGTTTTAGTAGAGAGCCACTATTTTTAAAACAGCAAGATAGATTGAAATGGGGTGGGCACTTTTGTATTCTGGTACTATGGAATACAGTAGGATGGCCAATAAATTTAAATAGTTGAAGGGGAGCAATTTCACAAAATGATAATTTTGTGCTTACTCACACCACCCAGTAAAAGCCAAGAGGAAATTAAATATATGGTCAAATTAAGAAAAGGGGCAAGCAACTAGAAAGACAGTGATGTTTAAGAACACAACAGTAACAGGGTGAGAGTGTGAGAAAAAGTTCTGTCTGACTCACAAGAGACAGAGTTGTGGTCTCTTTTCAATTTTTAATATGCAGTTAAAAGCAGAATACAAGTAAAACACAGTGTAAAGAAAACAAATCACAGTATACAAAATAGAAAAAGGCAATAAAGTAATACAAAATACAAGACATAAAAAGCAAACTAACTTTTCCCTCACAGCAAACTGTGGCAGAGTCTTGTGGGACATTCTATAACAGTAGAGGGCAACAAGGCTGCTACTGCATTCAGTTCAGTCCCTGTATTTGAGATGTGATAGTTGGCTACAGATTTATAGAAATACATTACATTAGGTTACTGTGCATCCACCAAACACTGGACCATAATATCCACAGCAGCATGGTCCACCAACAAGAAAAATGCTAAACAGTTTCCCTACAAGTCTTTGCAGACTAGGTACTTGGGTGGTAATTGGCTTTTACCCCACAGGGCTGGTGCAAGGGGGCTTGCTTCCTTCAAAAACATTGATTTGGGTGTTTAATGTATTCAGATGCATTGTTTTGTTTTTTTTATTAATTATACATCAGCTGAACAGAGAGCAAAACTAAGCAGTGTAATACAATATGAAAAAAGCAGGCAACCTACCTAAACAAGTAAGATGTATTACCCTACAACCCCAGTGTATTTTATTGTGCTCTTTTCCATGTTGCTTGTACTCCTTGGTGTTTGAAGCTTCACCTTTCACACCACTTTCACTTATACCATTCTCTGCATTTACAGTATTCATCTGAAGCTGGTTTTGGTAATTCCAATTCACCATCAAACTATTTGTGTTGTGATCAAACATGGCTGGTGCTTCATCAGGCTCCTGATCAAACATGGCTGGTGCTTCATCAGGCTCCTATTGTGTGTTGTTATTGTGTGTGCCACCATTTTTTTATTGAATTATTTATATATATTTTTTATTTATGTCCTTTAATTACTTGAAAAAGGCAGACTGGGCCAATGAACTTTTCAGTAAAGACTTGGGGAAAAAGCTCCACATTAAATATATTTGTATAGCAGTTAGCATAAACTTACAGTAAAATATATATTATATAACACTGAGGTATGCATAATTTAACAGGTGATCACCATGTTAAGGGCACTCCAAAATGTTTGCAGCATGTTAAGGTCATGCACATCTATAGGACGTCCAGCATTATTTTCTAGTGCACGTATATCACACTGTAATTTTAGTATATGAACAGTGAATGAGGCAAATGCATATTTTCTCAAGCTACACGCTTGGGACCAGTGAACAGGAGATAATGAGGGATGATTTTGAGTTATTTGTTTGATTTGGCTGCATAAGAAGGATTCTTAGTAATGAAGTTGGTACTGGAGCATGAATGTTTTATTTACAGATATGATTTAACTCAGATTTAGAAATTAATAATGGAATAAGGTTAGAATAAGGAGGTAAGCTTAGCAATGTGGTTATTACAAGTATATTACCATTTTGTTTGTAGATAAGGTTTCAATGAGATTTTAAATTGCAGATGATATTTCATATTTCTGGTATTACTGGGTCAGAGTTCCACAGGTTAGCAACATGTACAGGATATAGACTATTGCTGATATGATTTTTAGATTTTTGAGCAGTAAGTATCGGTTCAATGATCACAGTTCTCTGTGAGGTAAGGATCTGTTTAATAACTGGCTGGTGGCAAGACATTTGTCTGGGTATAGAAGATGTCATGGGGAGCCATAATGCATATCTAGGCTAATAGATTAGGTAGCTCCAGCCAGCTATGGGATTTCAGTACAAACCTGAGATGCATTTAGTTAATGTAGTTACTTGCAAACTTTGCAGTTTGGCTAGCTATAAGGGAGAACTGTAGGTTAGTCAAAACTGATACATCATATAGGAGATTAAGGAGTAGGTAGGGCTCAACCATAGTCTTACATGCATGTTTTGATCAAAAATGTCTGATATTATAAAGAAGTATTATTTCAAGTATATGTATATATCTATATCTATATATCTATCTATCTAACTATATATATATATATATATATATATATATATATATATATATATAATCTTAACTGCATTCTGGTTGAATCTTAATCTATGATCAATTATTATTCTTAATAGTGTATTTTGCACTAGTTTAATTCTAATACTATTTACTGATGTTTTATGTCACAGTAGTTTAATTGGTGTCTTGGAGGTGAAAATCTCATTAGTTTTGTTTTATTTCTGTTTACAGTAGTTTAGATCACCTTAGCTTATTTTCAATATTTTAAGTGAATGCTGTATGTCACCCTCCATCTGCTTGACTGAAGATGCTACACATATTAGTGTTAAATCATTTGATTATTGGATTACAATTCGCTGGGTGAGATGCTATATGCATTTTAAAAAATAAACGTTTTTATACTGAACCTTGCAGCACTCCTGATATTATTTACAGAGAAGTTGGCAGCTCATGAGTCCAGCATGCACACTATTCTCTGTGGCTGAGGCTACTTTTTAATTCATTTATTGTACTTCTTGTCAGGTCTAGTTTTTTAAGTCTAAGTAATGGCATGAGATGCCACTATTTCACCTTAATTCTGTGTCATTCATGAATATAGTTGAAAAATATTAATAAAGTTGTTCCTGTGCTGTGACCCCACCTAAACTCCATGCTGTGTTGTGGAAAGTAATTTGTTCTGTGTTAGGCAGTTGATCACATTTATTTAAGATTGTCCACCTTCATGCAATAGAATAATTTAAGATTGTTTATGGAGTCTGGAGACTATAGCTTCTTCTAGAGTGATTTATAAGTACAAATACTGGATGCACAATGAATTATTTAGCTATTTTGAGATGCTCTGTTGGTAGGGTATCAACTGAAATAGAGGTGGGTTTAAGTTTTTGATTTTATTTTTATCATGGTGACGGGAGTTCTGATAAGCAAGACAATACTTGTGTCATTTTGCACATCACTTGCTGATGTGTTGGGTCCATCTGGGTTTTTTAAAAAAGTTTGCAGAATTTATGTAGGATGAACTAAAGCTGCATATTATGTTATAATTTGTTTCTTCTGTGAAAAGTGCAGGTTTTGGATATTTCATCAGATTGTGTAAGTTTGGTTGTTGACAAAAACGGTTTTGTAATTTTTTTGTGATTTTCCTGCAGACTATTATAGTAGTGTTGCATAATATTTAAGACAGTATTCTCAGGTTTCAGACATTTTGATACTGTTGTATATTATTTGTCATTTTATTCTAAATGCCAGTTATTTCATTCTTTATGTCTGCTGTGCTTTTTATATCTGGCATAGTGTGGCTTCCAGATTGGAAATTAGATTTCTAATCTAATAATAAATCTGGAAATATGTAGTCATGTATTCAACTTTGAAAAATACCTGATTTTTCAATATTAATGATTATATCCAGTCTTTGTCTCTTTCTACAATTCTAAAATGTAATGGCTTTAAAAGTGCATTGTAGTCTGCAGTTTAGCACAGAAGATAAGAGTATATAAGCTGTTAACAAGATTGTCTCTGTAGCTCATGGTTTAAGCTATCCTATACATCTTTGTTGGCTGACTGTGTCACTCTCAGCAGATCACTGAACAAGACACTGCTCCTGATCAACACTGATTTTGGAGTGGCTGCAGATTTATTTGGCTATCATCCGAACACTGGACAAGACTGAAAAAGAACAGAGATGTGTCTATAATAAGAGATGAAGTGGTAATGTGAGAATATTACAGGACATTTGTACATTAACTACCATAATGACTAAGGGACCTGCTGATGGGAACTAGAGAGTGTTGTTTCTTAGAACTAAGATGGAGAGCCTTATGGCATACCTCTCAACATCTGGACAAAGCTAAAAATAATAGGGGGACAAAGATCTGTAAATAGGGACAGATTTTAAATATTGCTCTAATTGCAAAATAATAGATTTGTGTTAGCAAGCATTTTCTGAAGGATATTAAGTCTAAAACTCAAATGTTTGCCATTGTTTAGTGACTTTGGTTCTCATTGATTTGCAGGAAAAACTTAAACTTTACACAGAATAGACTAAAAATATAAGTCAAAAATCTGGACAATTGAGAGATATGCTTTATGATTCGATAGTAACATGTGCATGGATATGGATAATTAGACCAGAATTTCTTAGGGTGGTATTATAAATCATATTGCATCTTATCTTGTTCTGCACACACTCCATTTTTTATAACCATGCATAACAATGCATGGAACATTCCACATACTGGTACAACCTTCCTGCATCTTTACATTGGTGGAGAAGATGATGATTTGGAATGTCATACAGTTCCATCTCTTCAGGTTGTCATTGAGATGTGATGTATCACTTTTAAAAAGCATTTCCAACAGTGTTTTCTTCTTT
Source organism: Protopterus annectens (assembly GCF_019279795.1). Classification (NCBI taxonomy): domain Eukaryota; kingdom Metazoa; phylum Chordata; order Ceratodontiformes; family Protopteridae; genus Protopterus; species Protopterus annectens. The sequence goes on along the minus strand of NC_056745.1, from coordinate 90,397,339 downwards.
TTTTAATTGGTGTGAAACCTAGTGTTTACTATAAACTGTTGGTTACTACAGATCACTTTCTTTATGTTGACATTTTAGTATAAAGCTGTATCTGTGCTCAGAAAACTATGGTGTTTCCCATCATATTTCTTCAAAGTTTAATTTAATATTCTTCATGCTGCCTTGCTACACACACTTCTTCAGCAATTCTACCTTTAAAGGTGTTTACTGATTCAGAACTGCTTTACAGGTGAGTTAAGACTTTTGTTATTGAAGATTGCATTGTACTGAATAACCGAGGGGAAGGGTTGGTTCATCAAAAAAAGTAACTACAAAGTTAGCACTCCTAGTACAAAAGCCCTGAAGCAGAGATTACAGAGAAAGATATGAAAAAAAATAATAATTGGTAATAAAACACAGTAGGTAGCAATCCGATAATGGCAATCTTAGACAGTTATACTTTGAACAATATATTTGCTTTTTAATACGGGCATTTATAAATGTGCAGTGTTTTATTACATTATATATTTGTAATAAGGAAAGAAGACATGCTGACTGTGCAGGCTGCTCTCTTTGTGCAATTAACATCGTTAATTTTCTCCTTTCCTACCCAATACTCATCCCTGGCCTTCTTCAAAACTGCAGCATTTTTAAATCCATAATACTCTCAGGTGTTATTTCTCATTTATTCACTACACTTTCAGTAACAAAAAAAGTCTTGTCAATGGCAGTGCTGACCTTTATGCCCATAAGTGTGTATCATATTCCTTCCTATGTTTTTTTCCTTTTAACCTGTATGACTTTCCATTACCCACTAAGTGTCATGTGTACCCATAAAGTCTAAGTGTTTTGTCTATCCTGAAATGAAACAATAGTTAGCTCCTGCAGCGTCTTCTTAGACTCCTTATTTTTCATTATCTCTATTATCCTGGCAGCTGCCCTTTACTGCCTTGACTACCTTGGTATATTTTTCACTATAAAAAATGTAGCCTGAATAAGGATCTTTAGAGATGTAATATCATGGATCTGCCCTAGGAACATAGTCTGACTTATTGCTGATCTCTACAATCTCCATCCTAGTTTATACCCCTTCTCCTGCTACTAACACACCGGAATATGTTTTTTCCCAATCTGTGTTTAATGAGATTATGTGACCCAGTTGGTATTTTGTTTGTGATTCCTAATGTCCAGATGAGTCAGCTCTGGTGATCTGAGATAGATCGTTGGCTCTGGTGCTTGACAGACCTGATTGGGGAGAATACATGTGCCCTTTCTGGGAAAGAGGGTGTTGATATGGGGCATGTTATGCAACTACCACTCAGAAGAAGGGTGATGCTGCTACAGGCAGTCCCAGAAGTGGACTTTCAATTATTAAGTCTCTTCAGCGGGTCTATATTATGATATTGCACGCTCAGAGGAGTGAACGACACATAATTGACCCTATGTAAGTGAAAGCTTACAATGTCAATACCTCAGAACAGCGATTTTTTTCCAAGGGAAAAAAAAATCACTGTCCCGAAAAAAAAAAAAAAAAACCTGTAAAACATTAAATAATGTGGGGAGCTTTGCCCCCCACACCCCCTGATGTAGGAGATGTGCCCCCATAGCCCTCCTACTTAAATATACCAACTCCGAGATCGCACTACAGTGCTGAAAAGGCAAAGTAGCAAAAGTGGCCAAACAAATTCTTTTCCAGGGAAAGAATTCGCTAAAAAGCCACTTCACTATTTTGCCTTTTCACGCTTTTCAGTTCGACAAAGGCGCATTCGACAATCTGCATCTGTGACAGCATGATAGGGAGCCTCTTCAGCAGTAGTCCTCACTGCCAGTTCTCAAAAGCATGCAATCACATTGAGGAGGGTATTGTGGTCTCTGCAGTGATGCTTGCTTCCTACCCATGTAAGGAGTTAGATCTAAATAAAACTTGTCCTTATTGCTGGGATTTTGGCAAGGACACTGACCACTGGTGTTACTGTCCATATGATGGGCTGTCCTGGCTAGGTTTTAGCCTCACTGGGTAATACCCAAAATAGGGGAATGAATCGACATGGCTGATAGGAGGAGGAGGTCTGATAATTAGAAGTGCAGCAGGAAAAAGCACATCAAAAACTTAATGTCCAACTGAAATACTTAACATTTTCTTTCCATTAAATCTCAGCTGGCACATCCTAGTCCACCCTGTCAGTCTCCTTAGGTCTTAGAGTCATATAAAATAAAATAATCCTGCCTCCTTCTCATTTCTTTGATACAAAAAGTTAAAAAAAATGTTGTCAAGGCCAGCCACTCTGAAACTTCATTAATTACTGCACTTTCCTTTGACAGGACTGCTGTAAAGAGTTACTTCTGTTAGCCTGTCTGTTTCCTATGTCTTACCCAATCAACTGTTTTTGTAAAATAACAGTACAAAACATAAGCAGTGATTCATTTATCAAGTATTACTATAACCCAATCAGAAATATTGAGCCTTATCAGATTGACATGATCTCCATTTACTGACTGCTTTTTATAAATCTCCATTTGTAGTCTGCATGATGGAGCAAGTTGTTAAGCCAGATAGTGCCCTTATGAGGAAAGGGTCATACCTACTGGGTTTTCTTAATTAAGAAATGAATTAACAAAAAAAAAAAACAATAAAGAAGCATATCTTCCATGGGACACTTCCACTTAACACAATGAGACTATAGCTTATCTAATTTTACAGTGACTTGGTCAGAAGACTAAATCTCATCAGCACATCAGCATGGCATGGCCTGTTTTCCACAATCCTAGGTTTTTATTCTGCAGTTTATTGTTCTGCAAGGAAATAACGTCATTATAATGTGAATATATTCTGCTTGATAATCCCTTTTATTTGTATCATAATTGTGGCACAGCAATTTCATGGTTCAGTTCAAGGTACTACTTCCCCTGTGGGGTAGCACTACTCTGACCTCCCTGAAGTCCTCTAAAAGTTAATTACTGTTATATGCCTGACTAACGTGTTCTCACCAGGCATAGGTAAACATATGCACCAAGTTATTTATAATTTTGGGAGGTGGTCAGTTACAGCCCAGAAATCTGTCTTCATCTTCCCTTACACTCTAAAGGTGGGTTTCCATGAATTCACTTGGCATGTGATTCTCATAGGATCATAGTAGATTACTAATCTAGCAACCCAGAGGTCATTTCATCCCAATGTAATACCACAGAAATGTCAGTTAATTCATTTCTTCATTTTCCTTTTGAAGCAGGCAGGCTGCGAATTCCCACCATTTCTCCTCCTCCTTGTACTCTTCTCCCTCTTAAATCAGTACCTGCAGATCTGTTTCATCCATCATTATTCCTCCATTGTATTTGAAGAGTAATTTGTTCCACTCCTTATTCCTCCTGCATGCTCTATAACTAGCTTTTCCTTTGCTATGCTTAATAATTTTGTAACATTTTTTTCTCGTTCCTCATACTTCTGCCATGCCTACTCTCACGTATTTTATACTATATCTTCTCAGATCAGTTTATCTGCCTCTGTGTCACTGACTGGTGCAGACACCACGTTCCCCCATCAACCTCTTCATTTGGATTAATTAACTTTCTAGAATCCCAGTCTTCCTGGTTGGCATATACTAACCATCACACAGATCCCCAAGCCTAAAGAACTGAACCACATTACCTCTTCATGTCTTCTCTATACACTTTGTTCTTTTTTCCCCTCCATTTTTAATACTTTTTGTTGTTTGAATACTATCTAGTATTTCTAGCTAAACCTGTTTTATTTGCTTTACATACCATGGCATATTTATGCATTTTTATACAGGAGTCTGCTACTACTTGGTAGTAATGGGTGTATAATGAAGGATTTAGGACTTATTTATGCCCAAATACTTTTATATACTTTACTGTCTACTGTCATACTTTTACCAGGTCAGTTTTTTATTTCATCTTTCATACAATTTAACTGTTACATAACTGACAAATAATTCAAATGCTGAGGTAATTCACACAAATGGAGACAAATGTGATACAGTGGTTATTACAGCCTGGTGGTGTGACAATGAAACATGAGTGTTTTTGTAATGTCCATTTGTAGGAAATGCACAAATTGTATTGTTTCAAACAACTTGCTAGAATGTACAACGTTATCCAGTTTACATTGTATTGTACTTTAACTGCTAAAAGGTAAAACTACGATGGATGAACAGCTATTCTTTTCTCAAGCTGAATCTGTGTTGAAAGATATTCCATAAGAATGTAACTCATCATAAATTCACTAGTGATACAGGGTACTAAAGATCAGGATTCCCCCACAACAACTGCAACACACACACACACACACACACACACACACACACACACACACACACACACACACACACACACACACACACACGCAGACATGCATGTGCGCACATCTTCCACATACATGCACACAAGCATACATATGGACACACACACACACACACACACACACACACACAAGCAGGCATGCATGTGCGCACATCTTCCACACACATGCACACAAGCATACATATGGACACACACACACACACGCACACATGCACACACGCACACGCACACACACACACACACACACACACACACACACACACACACACACACACACACACAAGCAGGCATGCATGTGCGCACATCTTCCACACACATGCACACAAGCATACATATGGACACACACACAAACGCACACACGCACACACGCACACACACACACACACACACACACACACACACACACACACACACACACACACACACACACAATCTCCAGAGTACCAAACTAAATGTTTTGACTCAAAACTCTGGAACAAATAGAACATTGGATAATACAGAATATCCGAGCAGTGGAAAGAAATGCAACTACTGCTCAGGCTGCTAGACTTAATAGATCATTTTTCCACATTTAAAAAATGTAGACATATTTAGTCAGAATATGCATATGGTCTTAAGCCCTTACATCACTTTGTTTTGTGCAATGCTTTCCTCTGGTTTTGAAGTATATCTCTAAAGAATGTCACTAAACTTAAGTCGATGAATCTATTGCTGAGGAACACTCCTTCACCCAGTTATATGTCACCTCAGTATGGAGTGTAATTACAGACTGGGATATAAAAAAATAACTTTAATGGCAGTGTAACGTAGATTTGTGCGTTTGGAAAAGTACAGACTAATATCTAATGCAATGTATTGTCCTAAATATAAAAAGAAGTTGCAGTCAATTATTTGGTTACTTTTCCTTCTGGATAAAAGTTGCATCCTCTGTTAATAATTTTAATCTTTCTTCTCAACAGAATAACCACTATAATTCTCAACTGCCAAGATTTTCACAGAATGTCCAGATTTTTACCTCATATTTTTCCTCTGTTTCTCATAACATTTATTGTTTTATGGAAAATCAATCAGGACTGAGTTTGTTAAATAATGATGCTTTGCACTTTATATCTTTCCGAAAATGCACGCATTTTAATACAAGTGCTGTTATTTTAACAACTTTCAAAGTTTAAAAGAGCATATTTAAAAATCTGTTCCTATTTTGGACCTTTGTCCTACATTATTTTTGGCTTTGTCCATATTTCTTGTGCTGTAAAACTGTATGATAATAACCTACATTGGAATGATAAATCATATTAAACAGTGCAACATAACTATTTGTTACATTGTGATAGCCAGGTTTTGATCGATGAAGATGAATTTTTCACAAGCACGACTAAAGGACAAGTTTCATATAGAATAGTTTCTCAGACAGTGTTACAAATTCAGCTTTCCCTAAACTAAAGAATAGCCCATACAGATATTGGTTTCTTAGACAGTGTTACAGTCAGCTGGCCTTAAAGCACAGAAGTGTCAGATAACCTCATCTGAATAGCATGAAAACATACATATACACACAATCATATAACACCCACACATGCATGTATAAAAGCACACACATACAGCAGCTCATATTTGGCTTAGAAAAAATCTATATATGCATGTATGCATGTATCCCTCTATCTATCTACCTATTTATCTATCCATAGAGGTGCATGATAAATAGTCGTACACTCAATATTCATTGAGCATAACTGCTCAAACATCAACTAAATGAAAAAAATAAATAAATTTTGGAAGGAAGCAATCCCCTCTGCACCACTCACCTCCTGCTAATAATATGCTAAGAATCAACAAAAACTCTAAAAATATTGTGTGATTTTTTGAAAAGACTTTTGGTAACTTTATGACAGATGTGACCTAAAACTTATAACTCCATAAAATGAAAGTAAGACAAAATGATGCCACTTATGTCTCTGCAGACTCTCATGTGCAAGTCAATATACACTAGTAAGCTATCTAGATCTCATTAATGATCTATCTGTTATCTTTGTTTATCATTTTAAATTTCCTGGGGTAACAGATGTTAATCTGTTCAAATCAATCTGCTTTGGTGAATTAAGAAACACACTGAAATATAATCAAACAGAAAGTACTACTACTACATTAAACACAAAGAAGGATTTCTAGCCCAAACACTCATATAGTGACTTAAACTAAAGGCGGGGTATTTGAGCACAAATTCTCATTTTACATCTTTTTTGGAGTATAAGGCATTAAGATGAATAGTGGACTATATTCTGATTTGTTGATTTTCATATCATCACATCTACAAAGGAGCAGAAACTTTCAGTGAAACCCGACCAAGTAAAACTCACTTTCAAATGCTACCATGGGTCCAGCATGGGGAAAGAGTCAATCCCCTATGCAGTCAGTCAATAAGCTGTGATTTCCAAGTTTATTTTTGCAGAAAGCATTGTTAACAATAAGTGATCTGAGGATCTGTGCATGAGTGCATGAGTGAGTGAGTGAATGAGTGTATGCGTATGCCCAATGAACTCACATTCTACTCAGGAATGATTCTCTGCTTTACACCCATGGATTGCTGGAACAGGCGTCAGCTCCTTAGACACCCTGAGTAGGATAAAGCCAGTTTCAGAAAGTAGATGAATGAATGAATGAATAATGTGTTATAAGGCTAGCATAATCAGCAAAATAAAACACTTTAATGATCTATAAAGAGAGCACTGATAGACATTTAGTCATCCTTCCAATAATGTAGTCTATAATATTTATTGGGAGATTATTAACTTAGTGTATTGACTGAAATTAATGGCAAATATCTATACATAGGTCTGCAAAGCTTGTGCACTCTTAGCTAACAGACTAAGAAAACTACCCCTGGGATTCAATAAACTAATTTTTCCATGCAGAAAAAGTGTAGCCACTCCTGCACGGAATATGGTCGCCGAGTGATACAGAAAATTAGTGTTTTGACGTGCACGAGCCTACCTACACTGTTCCTGCACAGAAACCAGTGCAGAATGCTAATTACCTCATTTGTTGGTGAAAACCATGCAAATGAGGTGAATTAGCAATTCAGCAAGCAGGCAGGCATCTGTACAAGAACACTGTTAGTGGCAGAAATGTATTCGGCTACTAGCCAAATACATTTCTGCAAATAACAAAACAGAGGCATAACAGCTCCCAAAAAAACATGTATTATACTCTTTAGGCATGCCAATGACCAAATATATGGCCATTGGCATGGAAAAGTGCTTCATTTTTATAAAAATCAAAGTTATTGTTTTTGGCCGATCTTGGCCGTTTAAGCATAGGGCAGCGGCGTGCAAACAGGATTGTGCTAAAAATAAAAAAAAAATGTGAAAACTCAATTTTAATGTGAATCTGCATTTTTCCATTATAGTCTATGGCATGCAGAATCAAAACAATACCAGGAAACAGTGGTTGTCAAGGGGAAAGGTTCTGGGGTAGTGCAGTAACTATGGACTAAGGCATTGGGGTATGCAAATGAGGGGAAATTTACTGAATCACAAAAATCTTCTAAATGCCAAACTGCACCTAATCATGTAGGTGCTATAGCATGATCATGTAAGAAGGAGGTGCAGCAGACATGAAAAGGGTGTGTCATGATTGGTGTAAGCACATTGGAGCTCCACGGCTCCCAGACAATAATAGCTAAGCACAGCTAAGCAAGGGGGTGTGTCTGAGGCTGCACTGACTTATTCCATGAATTGAAGAGTGTGTTCTCATCCAGTGTTTACATTAGTTAAACGTGTATGCATGGCATGCACCACGTCTAAAAAAAAAAACCTGGAAATAGCAGGACTGTTTACATACGGGCATCGGGTTTGCGTGGCGTGCCTTGGGGCTTAAAAGGGGAGGAAATGGGAAGGGAGAAAAAGGAAAATAGCAGAATAAAAACAACCAAGAACAAATTACATAACTAGCAATTGGAATGCATCATAGTCAGCCAATCATACAGGTAGCATCTGCAGCACAACAGTAGGTCCCCACAGGCACAGAGGGACTCAGAGGAGGATGCCCCTGAGCCTGCTCCTGAAAGCAGATGGAGGCATGCCCAGTATGCTCAGGCTTTGGCAAAGAGGCAATGCTTAGCACACACACTGACACTGTAGGGACCCTAGGGACTGACACCTCTCTCTGACTCTCACACATAGTAAAATGGATGACACACACATCACATTACCTGTAACTTACCATGCATAGGCAGTGTACTGTGTGCATTTAACAAAGGTGGCCCTCAAGCACCATCCTCAAAACTGTTGCAGGCACAAGGTAAGTCAGTCTTCTTAACAAAAAATGAATGGACTAGTATGTTTTGCTACCATATCTATGGTAAAGCTGCATGCATGCAAGGGAATGGGGTGGCCTACTGAGACAGCAGTACACAACTGACAGCTATGTGGGACACCAGGAAATGTCTTCCAAAAATTGGCCTCCATACATTATGCAGTAGTACCCAAGGTGGCAAATCCCAGTGCAGTATATGTGTGGGGACAACTAACTGGGGGGTCATAGGTCACAGGCATGGATGCCAATGTGGGAATCCCATACCCACCCCTCACACATACACAGCAGGTCAGCTGTAGAAAATCAGGGAGAAATGTCTGGTAAAGGCATACAAATGGAGGCAATGTTGAATTACCCCCCTACAGACTCAAACAGTGTTAGTACAGCAGGACTCACAGTTGCAGTAAGGCTATGAAGGGTAAGAAATCTGAAACTCAAATGTATGCCATTACAGTCTGACCTGGGCTCTTTACTGATATGCTTCTAGTCCCCAAGACAGGGCACAATAGTATAGTAAATGGAACCAAAATGTAAAGCAAATCTAAACACAGTCTTTGCAACTGTGTACAATTGACAGGTGTTACCCCTCCCCATATACTCACAGAAATGCAGTAACATGTATGTTTGCAGGGAAATAGCAGCATAGCACACATTGGCCAGGCTGTATCAATACACATGAAAGCATGTTGCCTGTCCACAATATGTAGGGGTCAATGAACTATGTGTATGTGTGGTTAATACTGTCAGGATCTGGCCAACAGTTTCTCCTGGCAGTCGTCTTGTAGTGCCGTAGGTACAGTGCCATGTTTGATAGGGCCATGTGCAGATAACTGCAGTGCCAACTGTTATGCATGTCAGTGACACCCACTGCTCTGCCACTGACATACCTGGAAGTCACAGTGCTATGTGGAATATACTACACATATAATGGACATCTTGAAGGATGTGTAACCGAGGTGCAAGGCTTTTGTGAATGTAAGTGCTTTTTGGTACTGTTGCCAGTGGTCATTCTCTATAATCCTTTTTTTCTTTTGTTTGCTTTTACATATAATGGACAGGCCTGCACAGTAGAATGCACTCTGTACCCACACCCATAATTTCCAACCTCTAACAGCAAGATGTCTGGACAAGGGCTGAAATAAAAGTGGAACAAAGGCACAATGATAGGCATGTGTTGTAAATATCACCCTTACATATTGAGAAAGTTGGTAGGGTAAGGGGTTTGCAGTAGCAGGCATTGTCTGAGGGTTATGTAGTCTGAAACAGTAATGTCTGTCATTATTTTGTAACATCACTCTTCAATTATATGTAAGTAACTTGCCATGAAAACACATGTTTATGTAGGCAGGATGAAACTTCTAGCCAAACATCTGGACAACCTGCCAAAAAATGTGCAGGTGAGAGGTATGGCCACAGAAGGATATGGCATCTCAAGTCAGAAAGATACACAAGCAGGAGATCCCCAGCCAGTATATCACCAGGTTGCTGGACTGTTTACACAGCATGTCATCACTCTGGCTGTAGTCACACCTCAAAAATGCCCTTGTTGGGCAAGAATGTACATACCTGCCCTCATAATATTGGTCTATGCATCATACAACTAGTATTCCTCTGATAGAGCACTATGGTGATCTGAGGATGTCTGGCACTAAGTAATGACACAATACATTGCAGTGTCAGACTACAGATATGTCAGAAAATGTCTGTTAAACAAACCTAGTACCCTGGGGAAAGACTTGTGTACTCCTGAGAGGTATGGCTGCAGCACACAAAACCCTGGACTGGAGTGCACCTATCTCTGGAATGGAGCCCCACTCTAACTATATAAGGTCACACTGGGCATGCTCCTTCACTTAGAGAATTGCAGGACATGTTGGAACCCACATTGGAATATATGATTGTATTGTGTATATATGTCCATGCATACAGACAGCTATGTTCACCTTAACTGTCCCCACACACACACATCAGACAGGATTACCCTCAGCTAGCTGTAGGTGGCCCATATGTGATATATCTGCATCTGTTGAGTGAGATACATACACATATATATGGGCAACAGATAGCATATGTCAAGCATAGCCACACATAGATATGGGGCAGTGAAAGACAGACAGTGATAGTGAGAGAGACACAGGGAGATACAGACAGAGTAAGTCACACACACAGATACCCTGAATGGCATACAGTGATGTCCTGCTGTGGACGGTGGCATACCAGTTGTAAACAGTTGCATGTGCCAGCATAAAAGGTGAGCCCCATTGTGTAATAGTACTGACGTTGGGTTTATAATATCACATCACGTGTGTGTGTGTGTGTGTGTGTGTGTGTGTGTGTGTGTGTGTGTGTGTGTGTGTGTGTGTGTGTGTGTGTTCGTAGGTCTAAGTATTAGGAGACTGTTCACACTCAGTCCACTTCACATTGCTGTACTTCACAATATCTGCTGCTGTCATTCACCTTAGAAGTACCATTGGACACCTATCACCCATATAAGCTCTGTAGCATGCGCGATAACTGTGTAACACTATAGTACAAATAACTAGATAGGTAGTGGTTCTAATTTCTATACTGGCAACTGTGTGAGTGATGGAGCATGTGTTTGTTTGTAGGTGAAACAGTTTTAGGCCATTCCACCCACAACACTTCCCAGTGCCCCATTTTATCAGTCCTGCTGATGTCATTTCCCTTATCAGCACCTTTGGCCAGTTGTCAGCATGTGTAAGTGTGTATGTTTGTAAGAAGAAGTATTTTGATAAGTTTCCCACCAAATGCCTTACTTTATCAGTCCTGCTGATGTTATTCCCCTTATCAGCACCTTTAGCCAGTTGTCAGCCCAGTAAACTCTGTAGTGTGTGTGATAACTGCATACAAATCACTAGATAGGCAAGGGTTCTAATCTTGATACTGGCAAGTAAGTGTGGTGTATGTGTGAGAATCATATCATGTGTGGGTTGTATTATTTTGAGTTGTATGCCACCCTGTACACTTCCCATCACCCTACTTTACGAGGCCTGCTGTCATTCACCTTAGAAATACATTGGGACAAGGTGGAGTCATATAAGCTCTGTGGTGCGTCTGATAACTGCTTAACACTATAGTAGAAATAACTTGATAGGTAGGGGTTTTAATCTCAATACTGGCAACTGTGTGTGTTTGGGCTGAGAATCATATGTGTGGGTTATACAGTTTTGATGTGTGTACCATCCTGTACACTTCCCATCACCTTACTTTACAAGGCCTGCTGATGTCATTCACCTTAGAAATACTTTGAGACAAGGTGAATTCATATAAGCTGCATGGCACATCTGATAACTGTGTAACACTATAGTAGACATAACTAGATAGGTAGGGGTTCTAATCTCAATACTGGCAACTGTGTGTCTTTGGGTTGAGAATCATATTGCACATGGGTTATACCATTTTGAACTGTGTGCCATCCACACTTGTTTACCACCTCCCCATGGCATTTCTTTATATAGTGTGTTAATGGCATCTGCCTCACATGCATCATGTTAAACCATTGTACAGGCCATTGCAGTCATCTGTACAGATGTATGCAGACTATCTGGATATTTGCAACCCATATGTGGTCTGTGTCTCCTAACAATGGCCATGTATGTGATATTGTTGCCAAATAGGTCACACTTAGTGTACTGACACACATGCCAGCATCAGACATCATACCTGACTGAAACATCATGCTGATACAATGTCTGTTACCTATCACTTGTCCAGGCTTGTAGGAGCAATAGATGACTCCAGTTGCTATTCCTGGTGGGTTATCTCACCATCCATGAAGGCATTCACAACATTACGTGTTGTAAGAGTTAGTGGGTTATGTCCCATGCATATAATCTATGTGGGGCATGTCATGTGTATGTAGCACTATAGCACATTAAAGTGGAAATATAGGTTTACAAATCTGACCATTGCCAACTGTGTTTGTGTGACTGTATGCACATCCCCTGTGTCAGTCTTTACTGTATGTATGCAAAGGATATACCATTTTGTCTCCTTGTTCCACCCTGTGAACTCAGGAAAACATACCACAAACCTGTCATACACAATACCATGCATGCCTTCACCAAATGCATCTGGGTTGAGTGTATGGGAAAAAATGACAGGGACAACAGGTGCTGACACATGAATCTGTTGCAGTCAATATAATGACTAAGGTGGTAAAGGACCTACTGACAGTACTCCAAAAACCTGTTCCACATGTTTGAGCCTGTGGTACTACACAACACTGAGGTGACATGTCTGAAGGCTATCTGTCTTTGACAAGGGGTATGTATGGCAGGTCACACTGTATGACAACAGTATCCATCACAAACTGTTGCATGCATACACACCTGGTAAACGTACATATAAAGCTGTACCTTGGCTATGAAATGTCGGTGTATTTCCACTCTGCCATACTCCACATTGGTAATGTCTGCAGGGCCACAGCCTGCAGACACAAAGACACCTGGAAAACAAACAGAATACAGCATGTCAGACTACATTCAGTCAATGGTACTAACATCAATAATGCATCATGACTAATAAGGTACATACACCTTTATGTGTACCCATAACAAATGCAAGCAGACAGCACCTTAAACAGTATTACATAGCTACACTGTACTATATTCACCCTGTGCATCAGACCCATATCAGCCTGTCCCTGCATCGATGGTATGGATGACAAGGATGTGGCACAGGTATCATCATATGCACAGAGTGTGGTGTGGGTTTGCCAGAGGCCTAGGTTGAGCCATATGGTTGACATCCATGTGTGTGTGTGTATTTGGAGGGGTATCCTATAGATGGGATGTGCAGAGGTGCTGTGAGTGCCTGGAGATGACTTGCCTGTGATACAGATGTGTGTGTGCATGTATGCACACAGTCACGCCATGTGGCTGTCCTACACAGGGGTATGTTGGACAGCTGTGGACCATACATGGCAGGGTGTCCAGTTCACCATCTCCAGTCATGGAGACGGTGAACTGGTCCTGCCAGAGGACTCATTGGCACCACCAGGGCCAAAGCTGGATGCAGTACTGCTTCCTGATGGTGACAGCTGTCTGCTGGACCCATGTCCCTGATGAGACCGGCCAGGACCACGTGCCCATGGCCTGCTCCATTGTGATGTGGACAGCAACCCCCCTTCAGTAGTACTGGTGTTACTGCTACTATGGGAGTGTGAAGGTGCATTGCTCTGTAGACTCTCAGCTGATGTTGGCGCTGACCTATGTCTACATGGCCAGTGCCCATCTCCCACCACACACTCTAGCATAGACATGCCATGGTCGAGGATTGCCATCGTCTCACCCCACCATCTATACATGACCTCAGTATTTTGGTGTGTGGCCTCAACAAGGTTACGTATGTCGCCACGTAAACCAGGAAGGGTTGCATCCACCACCTTGAGTATTTGTCTGGTATTGCAATCACTAGGTGCCTGTGCATTCATGACAGCCTGAAACGTGTGTCTGGTGACACCTGCCGTGGCACTTGTAACAGTGGCTTGATGAGCAGTAGTCCTCCTGTGAGCACCCCTGTCCATCCGCCTGTGTGGGACCTCACCTGCACTCTGGCTATGGACAGTGTCTACACTCACACCTGCCATAGTCAACAAACTAGCCTGTTCCATGCCTCCACCTGCCAACTGTCCATCATCTGTGGCTGCTGGGGACAGGTCATACATGGCCATTGTGACTGTGTGTGGGGACATTGTGGATGAGTATGGGATGCCAACCAATAGCACAGATTCAGCCCTTGACAGCACCATCTGTGCCTAAATATGACCATCATCATTGCCAGAATCTGCAGAGACACTGACATCAGATACTGAGCAGGAAGGACTGCGACCATCATTACCACCTGTGAGGGAAAGACAACATATATAAATTAATACCTGCACTATACTGTTTGCTGCTACACACATGCGTGTGCACGCGCACACACACACACACACACACACACACACACACACACACACACACACACACACACACACGCATGCACACACACTCACACACACACACACACAAGCACATACACACATGCACACACACACACGCACACACATACAGGTGAGAGGGCAGACAGGTATTACACAGACCTCATAATATCCAACTTGTGACATTCACAACACAGTCAGCCCATTACATACACACCCTGGACAGGCCCTCAACATCATGCAGTGCAGCCCTTTACACTTCCTGTTACAACTTATGTACACTTCTGTGATATGTGAGTAGTGTTAGTAGGTGATGGGCCTTCAAGTAGCACAGACTGCACCCATGTACACATGATTGCTGTTCACCTGTATAGCACAGTGGCAACTTCTGCAGAACATACCTCTCAACTGTGCAGAGTGTCGCTGAATGTCTACATGTATGGTTCATATTTCTGGTCTGTTTGTCATAAATCCTGTATTTGTCTGGCACATTACTGGGATGATATGAGGACTGGTGTCACTATTTAATACATATTTTGAGTCTCACACTTCAAAACCTGCAGTACATGTATGTTACAACAGAACCAGTTACACTAACAAACTTCTAAGCTTACAGTGGATATTATAAGTGTAGACACCCCTGTTAACATGCCAGGTTTGTCTGATATATAACATGAGACCACAGAAATCATGTGATAACATTTTCCACCTTTAATGTGACCTATAACTTGTGCAATCCAATTGAAGAACAAACACATTGGTTAGGGGTAACATGTAGAAATTGAAATATGTACAATAGGCTGGTTGCATGAATGTGCACGCCCTTAAACTAATACTTTGTTAAAGCACCTTTTGATTTCATTACAGCAGTCAGACCTCTTGGGAAGGTGTGTATCATCATGGCACATCTCTGTCAGATTGAGAGGGCATAACTTCTGCACAGGCCTCTTCAGGGCACCCGAAAGATTTTCTATTGAATGTATGTGTGGACTGTGGCTGGGCCCTTCCAAAACAGTGATTGTCTTCTGGTGAAGACATTCTTTTATGGAGTTTGATGTATGATATGGGTCAGTGTTGTGTGGAAAGTGCAAGTCCTCTCCATCCACAGCTTTCTAGCAAACACATGACGATTTTGGGCCAAAAGGAACTGGTATTTTGAACTCTTCCTAATCCCCTCTACCTTGGCTACAAGCCCACTTCCCGCTTATGAACAACAACCCCAAAGCAGGAAACTGCCATCACCATACTTCACCAGCTTCAACATGGGGATGGTGTTCTTTTGGTGATGCACAGTGTTGTTCTTGTGTCAGACAAACCTTTTGGTATTATGGCCAAAAAGTGCAACCTTGGTCTCATTATAGCATAACACATTTCCCCACATGCTATTGGGGGACCTGAAGCATTTTTCTTGAGAAATATGCCAGACCTGGATGTTGTTCTGTGTGTGAGAAGGCTTCCATCTTCCAAACCTACCCCATGAGCCAAACATGTGGGGAATACGGGAGATTGTTGTCACATGTAGTACACAACCAGTACTTGCCAGTGATTCCTGCAACTCCTGTAGTGTTTCTGTAGGTCTACTGTCAGCCTCCCTGACCAGATTGGGTCTTGTCTTTTCCACACATTTGGAGGGATGCAATTTTGCAATGTCATTGTTGCTCCGTATTTTCACCACCATGTGATGACTCTCTTCACTGTGTTCCATGGTACATGCAATGCTGTGGAAATGTGTGTGTACCCTTCTCTGGCTTGATACCTTTCACAAATGAGATCCCTTTGCTGCTTCATAAGCTGTATGCGAACTATGGCTGTTTCTGTAGAAGGTAAATTTAGGATGATCCTGGGAGGACAGCTGACCGTTATTTGTTGTTAATCAAAGAGTCTCTGTAATTGATGGCAGGCGTGTACCCAAGTAAGTTGTAATGCTGTAATAATATCAAAAGCTGCTTCAACACAGTATTATTATCAACCTGTGCACACGTATGCAACTAGCTTCTTGTAAGTTTTTTATGTGTCATAATTGTTCCCCTAACAGATTTGTTTGCTTTAAAATTGGATTGTATAGGTTATAGATCACAGGTAAGGTTGGAAGGGTTTGAAAATGTGTTATTGTGCTCTCATTTTTGTATTTCACAAATACCTGGCATTCTAACATGTGTGCATACACCATTTATAGGCACAGTATAGCACTAATTTATAAACTATGTCCCTAGTTTTGGGCCTTCGTCCCTCCATTTTGTCAGTCTTTGTCCAGATTTCCTGCAATGACAGGTTGTGAGGTATGCTACAGATATGTGGCATCTCCTGCAAATAGGCCCCTGTGATGACCACTGTGATGCAATGCAGTTAACCCCACCACAAGTGAACATGAAGATATTGCATGAATATATTGCAAAATAGCTGAGAGTAACAGTTGTGTGCATGGTCACATGCATAACCTTAACATTCCTGGAGTACTAGTGAGCCACAACAGGAAAATCCCATACTCTCCTGCTTCAGGCTGCTGTGCCACATGCAGACCAGAGGTACCTATGTAGTTGTGGGGGAGAAGCATTGTTAGCAGACTTACATTTGACATTGGTACAAGATGAATGCTACATGTCTGAACAGGTACAGTACAAGCTATGATAGTACACAATTTGCTGTCCCTTGCCACTGATGTACACTTGTGTGCATTACTAAACTCCACCCACAAATCCAGTCTGAACTGACATATGCATATAGTCTATTGAAGACAGTATGATTGCGACATGATTAAATTGATGTGCACTGTTGCCTTACCTGGATGCTCCTTGCCTGTTGCCTGAGTGCCACCCACCTCCACGACTGGTGTTTCATGTGTTGTTGTGTGGGGGCTGCCCCAAGGTTTGCAAAAAGCTCCTCCTTTGGTGTAAGTGGGGCCTGCATAGTCCCTGGCCACAGCAGCAGCCCTTTACCAGGCACAACGTATCAGGTCAGTTGCCCGATGCCTGTATGTGCAGCCATGGTGGCCCATGGTGTTCACTCTGTGGAGAAGGTCATCCCACAGGGCAGTCTGCTCCCACAGATTTTGCTGGCTCTGGCCAAACAGTACTGCATGGTGCTGTATTATTGCTTCTGTAATGGCTGCATTTTCCTCTGCAGCATATGCCGGCTGACGCTGCATGACACCTGGAAGATATAAACAGGGAAACACATCACAGGACCAAAGACATTGTCCAGAGTTATTTATAGAGCCAGCACATCAATATTGCCTATCATTTTCCAGCCCTTACAACCACATCATACCCCTGTCATCTATCAGCACAGTATGAACCTGCATTGCACCCCTGGACCTGATGTGTCATGTTCCCCCCAACGAGGGCCAGGACATTGCATAAACCACCATTCATCATTCAAGTTTGTGTAGAGGGATGACAGTGGCCATCTTCCTTGCTGATGGGATATCAATGGTGCTCTGGCTTTGCTTGCATACAGTGTGTAATGTAGCTAGAAGCATATGCCTGAGTTCATGTAGGATGGAGACAGGAATGTTCTCAGGTCCCATGGAGACTTGCTTTTTTTTACTTTGATTAGCCAGTATGTACCTGCTCCCTGAAGACAAGGGGAGGGGTGCAGGTGCTGTGCATATCCACCTACACTGATTGTGAGCCAGGGGGGTGAGGTTTGCCCTAAACCTGTCTGCAGCAGGTTGGCTATAGCTATGGTATGTGTGTATGTGGTGTGAGTTACTATCATTACAGGGTGGGTTGGGTTGTTGCTTCTGAGATTGCAGACATATGTGAAGATGGCCTTGTGATTGCCCTTGGTGGTTGTTTCCAATTTGTGACCTTATACGCTTGTTCAGACAAAGGTTGACTCACTGCTTGGTTGGTGCCTACTCCTACACTGACCTGTACAGCCGATATAGTGGCCAATTATGTGGTTTGTGTATTGCTGCTGTCCAGCAAAGGGGATTACTCTACTTTGGTGGAGACAGGTTTTACAGTTCAGGTATTGCTGAGTCCATGCAGCTATGTCAGTGGTCATATACATGTTTTTAGTAGGTATGGACACCAGGTCATAACACAGTTGGACACCTCTGAACTTTCAACCTGATAATCATGCTTATTCTAGTACCCATGTCTGTGTCAGGGCAATGCAACAACCAGTAGCTGTAGAAATCTAACTCTGTTGAATGCACAGAAACTGAGATTACAAGTGTACAACATGTACAGCTTATTTACCTGACATTTTGCATCCCATGTCTGTTGTTATGAGGCAGCCAGGTACACCTACTCTTACATAGATGTGCAAAGGTAATACCTGATAGACATGTCTGTTCTATGTCAGTATGGCACACTGTAGTTACACTTGTGCTGCTCAGTCCATCCTGTCAACCTGTTAGAGCAGGATATCTGGAGGATGACACACATACATGGGGGGGGGGGTGATGGGCCAGAATTAGTGACACTTTCTTAATATTGCTGCAACATATCTAAGTCATTTGATAGCACAGTAGCCTTTGCATTCACAAACATAACCTGGAGGATGTCAGATGCTCATATGGCAGGAAGAGAGGAGAAAGGCTAGGAGTGTGTTAGTGAGGGTAGGAACTTCTAATGTTGGCAGTATGACTGGTATGGGGATAGAGCTAGCTGATATGATGGACAGAAGGAAGGATGATATATTGTGTGTACAAGAGAACAGATGAAAGGGGCATAAGGCTAGGTGTATCAGAGTCAGGTTCAAATAGTTCTATCATGGTGTGGATGGGAGGTGAAATGGTGTAGGGCTTTCCTGAAGGAACAGTATGGCAAAGGTGTTTTTGGAGGTGACAAGAGTGTCAGCTAGAGTGCTGTTAATGAAGCTGGACATTGATGGTGTAATGATGACTGTTGTTAGTGCATATGCTCTGCTAGCTGCGTGTGCGATGGATGAGACAGAAAAATCTTGGAGTGAGTTGGATGAAGTGGTGATGACTGTACCCAAGGGTGAGAAAGTGGTGATTGGAGCAGATTTCAATGGGCATGTTGGTGAAGGGAAAAGAGGGGATGCAGAAGTGATGGGTAGGTATGGTGTTAAGCAAAGGAATGCAGAAGGTGAGATGGTGGGGGAGTTTGCAAAAAGGATGGACATGGCTGTAGTGAATGCATATTTTAACAGGACAGAGGAGCATAGGGTGACATACTAGAATGGAGGAAGATGCACACGGGTGGTTATCTCCTATGCAGGAGGGCCTATTTGAAGGTGATTGGAGACTGTAAATTGGTGACAGGGGAAAGTGTAGTTAGGCAGCATGGAATGTTGGTTGGTGGGATGACGTTGGTGATGAAGGAGAGGAGGAAGAGTGTGAGGGTAGCAACCAGGATCAAATAGTGGAAACTGAAAAAGGGTGATTGTGAGGTTGAGTTCAGGGAAGAGTTAAGACAGGTAGTGGGTGGCAGTGAAGAGTTACTGAATATCTGGGTAACTACGGCATAGCTAGTAAGGGAGATGGCTAGAAAGGTGCTTGGTGTGACATCTGGACAGAGGAAAGAGGACAAGGGGACCTGGTGGTGGAATGATGAAGTACAGGGGAGTATACATAGAAAGAGGATGGTGAAAAAGAAGTGGGATTGTCAGGGAGATGAAGAAAGTAGACAGGAGTATAAGGAGATGTGGTGCATGGCAAAGAGAGAGGTGGCAAAGGCTAAGGATGAGGTGTATGAAGGGTTGGATACTAAAGAGGGAGAAAAGGACCTGTACCTATTGACTGGACAGAGGGACTGAGCTAGGAAAGATGTGCAGCAGGTAAAGGTGATAAAGGATAATGAGGGAAACATACTTACAAGTGAAAAATAAAAACAGAAGTGGTTCCACATGGCAGGAAATTATTGCAGAAGAAATTTATTGCAAAAAGTAAGCGCTTTCGCGAATAACATTCACTTCTTTAGACTGTTTAAAAGACAAAATAGCACACACCCTTATAAATGCTCATTCAATCAATCATGCTGCAAATAAAGCCTAATTGCTTTGACTTACAAAATGCCAAATTAGTTAAAAACAGCACTCTGCAAACATTTTAAATACAATAAAAAATGTATGTATAAAAAGCATGAAAACAAATTTCTATGTCTAAATGGCAGAGAATAAACAAATGGGCTTGTCAGTTGTTACATAACATGATGAGCTATACTAATTGCTCATAAATTTCAGTTAAATATAAAAGCAGTACAATGATAAAACTAATATACATACAACAAAATACACCTCTAAAACATGTCTCACTCAGGACTTGCAAAGCAGAGTATATTGTGGGATTATACCTAATACTATACAGAACTATTAATACACATAATAATCAATGCTTAAGGGCTCTCACCTTAAAACAGGGTTTAAGAGAAACCCTATTATTTAGACATGGAGGTTTATCTGCTTGAAGACGTATGATCCACTTTTGCTCATAGGATTCAGTTCTATTACTCAGGTCACCTTTACTTAAAGTTTTGTGCATAATATCTAAAACAAGAAACTTAAACGTATGGTCAGTACCTGTTTTGGCTACATGGAGAGCTAGGGCATTCATTTCTTTAGCATTCCTAATATCTCTAGTATGTTTTAGAACTCTGGCTTTTAATACCCTATTCGTTTTGCCTACATAAAATGAAAAACACACAATACAATAGCAGAAGTACACCACATTACTAGTCTGGCAATCCGCATAGAATTTACTATCTATTTCAAAATCAAGGTGGGGATGCTTACAATGTCCACCATTGTGTATATGTGTACAAGCCGCACATCTCCTACACATATACGCCTCCATTCTATCTGACAGAATATGGGGTGTTGCATGCTGTGTTTTATAACATAGTTGTCTCTTGAGGGACTTATTATTCCTAAAGGCAAAATGAATGCCTGCATATAAACACAGGACTCTAACCACTATACTATTTCAGCACACCTGCTTAGCTATGGTTAAATATTCCTTAGCCTAGAAAAAATATATAATAATATTATTATTATTATATTATTATGTTACTTAAGTGAGTATTGTGGTGTTCTGACAAGTCATTGTGGACAGCAATCGGGAAATAATTGCATACATTTGGCTTTCAGGTTCTATCCTTCAGAGATTTCTGCTAATACGTATCCTGTTTTCTATCAACTTTCTAAGTGTGTGAGGGCAATTTTACAGAGGTGTCCCTATTTTATTGCTTGTTCCCTCTATTATTTGTGTCTTTGTCCACATGGACTGCTGTCAGGGAATATTGGCATGCATTTGCTTTCAGACATCGATCCTTTGGTGAGTCATGCTAATGGATGACCTGTTTTCTATAAAGTTTGTGGGGCAATATATATGTTGCATCCCTTTTGAGGGATTTATCCCACATTATTTGTGCATTTGCACACATTTCCTGCTTTAGCAGGTTGCGGAGGTGTCATACGGCACTTTTACAGTGCAGGGGCTGTGTCACAGAACCTGTCATACACCCCCTGCATTCCTTTCCTGCTGCCATGTTTATTTCAGTATTTGCTGACACTAAAATGATCATGGATTTCATTTCAGTGTCCACGGACACTGAAATACTGGCATAATAATAGAGTAATTCTCTAATATTATGTCAGATCCTTATTAGAAAGTGTTGTATGGCACTTTCTGAGTACAGGGGACATGTTCAATGTCCGTGCACTACTTGGACATGCCCCCTACACTCCTTCATTGTTCATGTCTGTATAGGTAGGACAGCAGTGCACCTCCATGAATATGCATGGAGCCCTGCTGTGCTATATGGACACGAACCACTCCGTTTAAGAATAGTGCTATTCTTGCATGGAGATTATTGAATCCTGGGGTACATGTAACTTCCTTATTTCTTTGACACCTCTCCATGAACAAGAACCAACATAGCCATCTCTCTTCAGCTGTAGAACAAACTTTTCCTAAAGGGTCTAGTAATCCCCTTTTAAAAAGCTCAATGGTATCATTGCCAGACATCTGTGCAAAAATATTTGAGAAAACAAAATACAGACAGAATAAGAATGTTCTGTTGCTTTTAACAGTTTTCTTACATTTTGCTGTTCTAAATGAGCTGTGAAAAAGGGCTAAGGATCTCTAAACCTTGCAATATAATAGAGAGATGCAATGACCAAAGAAAAAATAATATGTATTAATTTTGTTCAGTGTATGCATATTCACACTAGCAAAATACTGATTAATTGTCAAAGCAGTTTGCTTGGAAGACTAATTATTAAAAAATAAGTCATTAATGTATTCACATTTTAATATGCATTGGCTAAAACATAATGCCTTTTGTTCAGTACAGAACACTGCTAGGCTCCCCATGCTACCAGCTAACTGTCTCTGTCAGCTGTCTGTCCCATCACTGCCCATGTTAATCTGACATTTAACCTAATCATTTCATGTCCAGCCTGCAATTGTAGCACACAGAGTTAAAGGCTTTATTTAAGCGCTGGGCATTTTAAATCACAAGTAGTGAGTATGGGCATGACCATCCAGTGGGATGGGGCTCATTTTCATATGTAACATCCTGTTAGATCCATTGTAAAGGTCATTGACTCATGCGTAATGTTGTACTATAGGGGTCAGGGGTCATGGCTGAGATGCATGTGCAGGCATGGCCATGGAAATCATTGTACACCAACCAGTGTAAACACAATGAGAACATTCAAGGGGTGAGAATTAAATTAAAACACTCCCTGGCAACAGTGTCACACTCCTCTAAGATCCTCAGTCTCCTCACTGGCCACAGACATGGGTCAGTATTTGCACTGGGCAGACTAACTTATATCTGGCAGTCCTGGTACATTAGAACAGATCCTGGGATCAGCAAATAGTCAATAGTGCAAAGCCAAAAAGAGTGAAAAAATGTATCACTCATTTCTACTGTTTCCAGTGAACTGCCACCTTATGGCCTGTGACTGAGTTAGTAATTGGAAGCAGGGTGAGAAATTTATCTAATAGTCTGTATCCTCCTGCTGACCACAGCAAAGTTCGTTATAGAGATGCTAAATTCCTCCAGCCTGGCAGCGGCAAATGCAATTAAATTCTCAGAGCAATGGAGGAACACAGAGTCATGCTTACAGTTCCCTGTGCCATAGCAAAGAGTGTTATTTAATTCACTACAGGTGCATTAACCTCTGCTTAAGCTTGATATGCAGCTGTCTGCCAGATGTTGGCTTAAAAAAAAAAAAGAATTAAGTCACAACATTGTACCACACAATATATATATATATATATATAGGTCTACTGCAGTGGGGCAGGGGCTTTATACCATTTTCGACCAAATGTAATTCGAACAAATATAGTAGATCCATAAATATATATATATATATATATATATATATATATATATACGTGTGTGTGTGTGTGTGTGTGTGTGTGTGTGTGTGTGTGTGTGTGTGTGTGTAATTGGATCAGTGCTCTAACCCAGTTAACAAATTAAAAATAAAATAAAATATATGGATCAGGCTCTAAGACCATTGATCTGGCCACAGTGACTTGCATGTAATGTAATGCAGAGTTCATACAGGGACTTCTTGCCTTTTATTAAGTCTTCTAACATAACATAATATCACAATGGTGAAATATCTCCTACACCTATAGCAATATAGCTGAAGAAATGAAGAGTATATTTCCCGCCATGACTTTGTCTTTTTCAGTTTCATAAGTATAATTATCACTGGAAGTATTATTTAACTACACACACCCACCCCCCACCTAGAATTATTGAGTTTCAAGGAAGATTAGCCAAATGGAAACTTTGGATCCAGAAATTTTATTTATTTATTACTCCAGGTGGGTTAGCTGGTATGTGTGAAAAGGTACAATGTGATACTTTTCTGTATGCTGCTGGGGAATAAGACTTAACAGTTTCTAATTTTTACTTTTCTTAAAGGGAAGAAAGATAAACTAGCAGAAGACAGAGATAAAGTCAGAGATTATTGTCATCCCAGAAAAAAATGCCATGTATTAGATGTGTTCTTTCCTAGAGTACAAGGTCCTACAGTGTCTGCAAATGTTTATGCTACTCAGATGAACATACCCCAAACGTTCGAGTTTTGTGGGATGCATTATTCTCTAAAAGAACTAGAATAATTTGGGACATAAAAATTATGAAATAAGTGGCAGAATTTAAGTTGAACAGACCTGATCATATCACAAGTTGTGTATATGTGTAGTTCAAATGAGATAAAATAATTAGTGGAGAAAATGAACACGTAAAATAAAAGTCAAATAAGATTATATACCTTGGGATTTATTAACAAGGATGTACACTTCATACTAATGGTTTGTGATTTAAGTGTGTTACTGCAATGAGCAGAGTGCTCATTGAATATACGTGATGCGTAGCAAGCTGACACATTTATCAGCACCTGCGTAATGCGTATCAAGCTGACACATTTATCAACACCCGCGTGATGCGTAGCAAGCTGACACATTTATCAGCACCTGCATAATGCGTAGCAAGCTGACACATTTATCAGCACCTGCGTAATGCGTAGCAAGCTGACACATTTATCAACACCCGCGTGATGCGTAGCAAACTGACACATTTATCAGCACCTGCATAATGCGTAGCAAGCTGACACATTTATCAACACCCGTGTGATGTGTAGCAAGCTGACACATTTATCAGCACCTGCATAATGCGTAGCAAGCTGACACATTTATCAGCACCTGCGTAATGCGTAGCAAGCTGACACATTTATCAGCACCTGCGTAATGCGTAGCAAGCTGACACATTTATCAGCACCTGCGTAATGCGTAGCAAGCTGACACATTTATCAGCACCTGCGTAATGCGTAGCAAGCTGACACATTTATCAACACCCGCGTGATGCGTAGCAAACTGACACATTTATCAGCACCTGCATAAGCTGACACATTTATCAACACCCGTGTGATGTGTAGCAAGCTGACACATTTATCAGCACCTGCATAATGCGTAGCAAGCTGACACATTTATCAGCACCTGCGTAATGCGTAGCAAGCTGACACATTTATCAGCACCTGCGTAATGCGTAGCAAGCTGACACATTTATCAGCACCTGCATGATGCGTAGCAAGCTGACACATTCATCAGCACCTTTTTGGGTGCACTAAAAGGTAACAGAAGTTTTGAGCGCACAATGTAAACAAAAGTTGTTGCCTGAAGGCAAACCTAGTGAGTGAGCATGTGCAGAGTGCAAATCCCAAACAAAACCACATTTACTGAAGCAATTAAGATGCGAGGGAAGTTAAATGTGGAAACTATACTCATATAAAGGGAACTGGTTCACAAATAAGAAACAGGGGAGGCAAAATGTGGAAAATATACTCAGACGATTAAAATGCGATTAGTTCACAAAAAGCATTTGTGAAACAAATAATTTTGCATTGATTTAATAATAACAATTAATCCTGTTCACTTTATTGATCCATGTACATAAATTTAAAACAACAGACATACTGACAAAGGATGTGAAAGGGATTGAAAACAACAGTGTAACAATGGTGTGTAAATGTGATTAGGGGATATTTGCATATACTGCAGTTATGGCATACCAGATGCATATACAGGAAATTATTTGTGGCTTCCAGCAGTACTGCTATATTCTCCATGTCATAATGTGTAAACGTGAATAAATGAACCCTAGAGCTGCTGTATCATGTACATCAGAAAGGGACATGTCTTTGCCATTTGTTGTTAATTGCAACCATAGAAATAAAGTATTTTACCTTTTAACATGTATGAGCCAAGCATGTTTATATTAATGTAAATGCTAAACAGTAAATAAAATGGCACAGTGGTGCAGTGGTAGCATTGTCGCCTCACAACAAGTGGTTCTCTGGTCTGATTCTCAGCTGAAGTGCCTTCTGTGTGTAGTCTGCATGTCCTCCCTGCATTTGTGTGGGTTTCCTCTTGGTACTCTGGATTCCTCCCACATTACAAAGTGTGGAGCATTTTTCCCTGGGCCTCCACTGAAAATTGGCTTTGTTCCAAGTCAGACATTCCCTGTTAACAAATGTTAAATAAAAATAACAACAGGTCAAAATACATAAATTTGCAGTTGCCACTATACACGTTCATTGGTATGCTCAGTAATATTTCTGTTACTCACATCATTGCACTGAAAATGCCTATCTAAACATGTGGCAGGTGCACTGAAGTATTCTGTCATTGAAATATATACTGTTGGAGTGGTCAAACGTAATAAATTGCATCCACACGATTGTTGTTAGAACACATATATCGGTTAAGGAACTCTAAGCCTGACATTGCTATATGTGTATGAAGGAAACAGTAATGATGGTTTTAGGGCATTGCACATGCCTGTAACAAAATGGACATATTGAGAATAATCATGGTCCCCCACGCAGTCCTAGCAATAATGGTATTAAGTGATGAAAAAAAACTTTGTTAAGCAACTTGCATGTTGTGGATTTAAGAAAGTTAGTGAATGTATGTGCATGCTGTGTATGTATATAGTAAAATACAGAAGGACATACATAATACAAATATTATAAATGATATAAAGATTAAAACAGGAAACCATACAGATGAGTAAATAACACATAACACAAATATATCACATTGACCAGGATATAAACAGAATAATGATCTTATATACATATTACCATTTCTCTAAACATAGCAGGTGTGGCATACTTACATGCAAAATGAGTCCTGCTAAAGTGGCATATGTGAACATGTATTTAATTCAAGGTATACATCAAGCGTAGTCAGTCCACTGACAAAGTGGTTGTTTCTGAGTGTCATGAGGTATATCAGCTGACATAGGCTTTTGGTTTCTGTATATCACAAATGGATAGGTAGCCCACACAAGGCATGGGTAAAATAAAGATGCATGGCAGCATTATACCAGTGATATATCAGTTAACAAGCAAAGTAACAAATGTCAGGCTACAATTACTTGTGGCTCTGATGTATTTTTGTTACTGTAATCAATGATATGATACGTATCATATCTAGTGTAAGTGCCACACCTAATTTGCTGACTCCATTATGTATATTAAAGTGCAGATATAAATGCAGTATATTGCAATGCATATTTAGCCCTGACAGGAGGCTTGTTAAAAACAATAGTAATAACTTTATTACAATATAGTGACTTACAACACACCAGGTGAAGCATCCTTTATTACACTATAGTAACATACAGCACACCCAGGTGACGCATCGACATGTATTAATAACTCAGCTGTAGTAGATGTAATTGCACATATAACAAGTGAACACTGGCCAGTGACAAATGTTGTTATTTACCACCCATAGGTCACTAACTACATTGTTCAGATGTGGGTAAAACCAACATCCCAGTGGCTAATTCAATTAAGTCTTGACAAAGAATGATATGTGGCAACACATATCTCGTGACATTCATAAATGGTACACATCTAGTACATCATTATACGGGGCATGATAAGAAGGAATTACAGCAAACACTACCATAGCAGCAAGTAAGCAATGCAAACACATAATAAAGTCTCATAACATAGGCCCATTCACACTTTCTCATATTCGTGCAGCATGCCATACGGTAGGAAATATTATATAAGCATTTATGTCCCATAAAGTTGCACAGTGGGAACAAATGAATAACAGTAATACAAAATGGTTTGGATGAAGACATGCAATACAGTGCATTATTATTATTAAAAAAAATAATAATGGCTGTGAGCAATCACTGATATACTCAATATGTCCTTCTTGCCAAACTCAAATTCATGCCAAGATAGATATCAGAGAGCTGTGTATTAACAACTGACACCACAGAAACAGGCATACCATTTGTGTCATGAAGAACACCCATACAGGGCTTATATCACTATCCTATAGTAATGGATATATCTCCCCAAAAATGGATTGCAAGACGTAAAAGGTATGACCCTTGTACTCTGCCATACTTGCATGCCTCGCCTAAGCCACTGCTGTCTATCACAAGTTCATAGGTTCATAGGTTGTTACTAGACTAATGACCACTAAGGCTATTACAAGCCTAGCCACCCACCCTAAACCATTTGGTTCCTCGAGTATCATGAGTGTATATACAGGAGGGGCAGGTTAGTAGGAAGGTAACATGGGATTTGTAGGTGGGTGTTAGTTAAGATAAAACTTTTCTTATTGACAGCCTCTGTCCAGAAGGGACATGGGAGTCAGATCTAGGTAAATTTATGATTTTCCATCCAGTTGTCAATGTTTTAGTTGAATAGGGTCAGGAATGAACTCTGTTTTACATGGATGGGAAGACTACTCCATTGTGTGGAGATCCTTTGGAACACATATCTGTCCCTCTAGCATGTTCTATTTATGTCACAAACAAAGTTCAGATCCCTGGATGTAGTGTTTCTGGTGTTGTTTGTTTTGCATGTGTAATAGATGCATCAGGACTCTGTCTGAGAAAACCCTGTAAGCCAGGCAAAGATCCCCTCTCAGCAGCCTGTAGGAGACTGAATACAATGACAGAGCCTTTAGGAGATCAGCGTAGGACAGTGTGTTCATGCCCTGAATTCTCCGGGTGAGAAACATTTGTGGGCATTTTAACTGTTGCAAGTGTCTAGTTAGATACATGCCAAAGGGTGAACTGTATTCAATGACCAGTCTGATAAGGGCTGAGCAGAGTGGTACTATAACTTCCATGGATGTAGATGTTATACCCTTACCTAGAAGTGAGGCAACACAGAACTGATTTTTTTTTAATTATCTTAGCTACATGTTGATCGAAGGCCTGATTGATGTCTACATATGCTCTCACATCCCTAACTACTGGGTCAACTCATAGGGGTGTTTTATCAATGGAGTAATTAACTTGAGCTGTCAGTTTACCAAAAGACATCAAAGAACACCATAATGCATTTTTTAGCATTGCGTTTTAGGCCATGGCTTTGGCTCCAGTCATTTGTCTGTGTTAAATCCTGTTACAAGATGTTGGTGTCTTGGGATGAATCTATAGTATTTCCCGATTAACAGTTATCTGTGAAACTGATGAGCCAGAGGCCTTAAGCATTAGCCTTAATTTCTCAGAAGTAGATGGCAAACTGGAGAGGGTGCAGCATGGAGCCCTGGGGTACTCCACTTGTGACCCATATTTTGGCGGAGGTGATCTCTCACTGATTCTGACTTCTTGGGTCCTGTCTGTGAGCTAGTGGGCAATCCAGCGAGTTATGTAAGGAATAACGCCTAGCTCAGAGAGCTTATCAACAGTACCTGAGTGCAATATTGTATTTAATGCCTTGGCCAGGTCAAGATAAGCAGTATGCACTATTCTACCCTTATCCATTGCCTTGGTAACTTTCTCAAAGAATTTAAACAGGTTAAGTAGGCATGCCCTTCCCACAATAAAGTCAGACTGGGGTGGGTCCAGTGTCTTAATGTTGCCATTGTCCTTTTTTATCATTTCCATGATAATTTGTTCCATGGTTTTTGGGTATTAGACTTGTTAGACTGATGGTTCTGTAGTTCCCTGGGTTAGAAAAAGGTCCACCTTTAGGGAGGGAAATGACTTGTATGGTCCTCCATTCACTTGGAATGTAGCCTGTTTTAAGGCTGTAGTTGAAGAGTGCCTCAGGCGGTCCTGTTAGATCATATTTTACACTGTTCAGGAAGCAACCAGGAATGTTGTCAGCAACCATGGATGCAGTGTTTCTGACTTTAGCAAGTGCCCCTAGAACCTAGTTCCTGCTAATAGTTAGGGAAAGTATATTGGAGATAATTTCACCTGGTGGAGCTTGTAAGGAGAAGGAGGCAAAGCTTGATTTAAATTTATCAGCCAATAGATTTGTTATGTCACATTGATCAGTGAAGGTACTACCATGCATCATCAGTTCAGCACACTGTTATGCATTGCCTTTAATGTTCCGGACATACTGACATGGTTTTGCTCTTGGGGGACCATTAGGTGTAGGCTTATGTGATATGTTTGGTGTTGCTTCTGTTATGTGTTTAAGTGATTGCTGAGGAGCAGTGCTGCCCTTAGATGGAGATTTGGAAAAGTTTCTTTTAAGTATCTCAACATTAGACAATCTCTGTGGTGAGCAGAGTTTATGAAGGATGTAGTGTGGCTATTCCTGACAACTTCAGTAGTATGCAAGATTTTTGCCTCCAAGGAAGTTGTGTATTTGCATCTCTTGCATACTGTGTTATTTTCTTTAATGATTAAATAGTTGTCAGTGAACATGAGACAATCGCTACATTGATTTAGGATACCCAAATCTACCAAACTGGTCTCAAGGATATTTGAAAATGGCATATCCATGTTGTCCAGATTTAGAATAGGGTGGGTTGTTTAGGATTAAGGAATGGGTTTTATGAGGGATCTACTAGGTTAGTTCTGGGATTAAAGGTAAGATGTTGTATAGTGCTAGGAAAAGGTAGTATATACAATACTCAAGATAGCTGCGTTAAGTTCAGCTCCACACAATGCCACACTGTTTAATGCATTCTGGACCTAAGTTCCACACAATGCCACATTATTTAATGCATTCTGGACCTAACTGTGACTTTACAGGGAGATTTTGCTGTCTAGGTATTTGTTACTATACAAAGCACTGCTAACCACTGCTGCCCAGTAGGCAGTTCCATGCAAATTTGCATGATTTATAGTAGAGAAAAAAGCTAGAAAACTGAATCCTATGCCCTCTAGCCAACAAACAAGCATACTTTGAGCTTCTTGGTGTGCTTCCCAACTAAGAGAGACCAAGTAAGCACTTTCCGTCACAAAATGGATGATCCTGGACAGTGATGATGAACCTATGACACACTTGTCAAGGATGACACACGCCATGACATTTTGGGTGACACCTCAGTGATTACCAACACCCAAGTTACCAAAGACACTGCTTTTGCATTGCTCATGTGAAGCACTTGTCAAGGATGACACACGCCATGACATTTTGGGTGGCACCTCAGTGATTACCAACACCCAAGTTACCAAAGACACTGCTTTTGCATTGCTCATGTGAAGTGCAAAAGCAGATCAGCAGTGCACATTAAACAACAAACTACCACACAACTAAGCCCTTGACTAATTTACCCTTCTGCACAGTGATTAGGAGGCAAACAGAACTAGAAACACCAACAGAGAAATTACTATTTTTGCCACAAAATAAAATAAATGCTTTAAAAATGTTCAAAAACAGTAGTGATCACTGTATAAAGTGAGTACAAATGTGATAAATCAAGAAAATCTTCTGGCTCTGGATGCAATTGACATACTTGAAAATTGTTGCCAGGTTCTCTGTAAATGAACAAATAGCCTTACAAACTTGCTTGATTTATAGTAGAAAAAAGCATGAAAGGTGAATCCTATCCCCTCTAACCAATAAACAGCCACACTTTGAGCTTCCTGGTGTGTTTCCCAACTCAGAGAGGTCAGGTAAGCACTTTCTGTCACAAAATGGATAATCCTGGAATTTCTTAATATAAAAGCATGGCAAAAGTAGCTCCCAAGTGCGGATTTAACAACAAACTATAAAACAAGTGAGTCCCTGGTTAATTCAGCCTTCTGCAAAGCAGTTAGAAAACAGAACCACAAAAGCAAATAGAAAAATGAGGATTTTTGCCACAAAATTAAATAAATACTTTACAGATTGCTCAAAACAGTAGTGATTACTGTATAAACAAGTACAAGTGTGATAACCTGAGAAAATATTCTTAGCTTGGATGACTGTGAATGCAGTTGAAACGTGAAAAGTTTTGCAGAGTTCTCTGTAAATGAACTGATGTTTGTCAGACAGATGTTAACAGATTCAAACCACTGCCACTCATGCTGCACACACTTACAGAGCTGTGTATTATCTGCATCTGCCACAGGAAATAGTAACGAAGGTTGTTCCAACTATCACAAATCAAGGCGTGAAGTAAGAATAGAATTTTGAGAAAAATGCATCCAGTACAAATTTGTCTCAGAGATGAAAAGGAGGCAGCTATATTAATGTGCACACAACTGTGAACAGTCCAATATCAATGTTGGTTGGCCAAGCCCTTAATTTCTGTTCACATTATTTTGTACACTTATAGCCCCAGATTCAATCCACAGCTAGATGAATTGATATGCTATACCAGGCTGTATTAACTGCATGTGCCACAGGTCACTCTCTCCGCAGGAATCACAGAACACCTGTTTGCCATGAAATCCCTAATATGTTTAGATAGATGAATTTCTGAGCTATGATACAGAATCAGAATTGCCTAGAAATGGTAAGGCCCTGCTGTGTTTAATTATGGTGGCTGCCAAAAAAGCAATTCCTAGAAAATGGAAATCAAAATCTAAACCAGCTATATTAGAAGTAGTGAATATAGTAACAGAGATAAAATAACTGGAATTGAGATCTTTAGAAAAGGGTCGATGTAAACTATGTAGCAAAAAATGTGAATTGTGGGAACACTACATACAGAGGAGGAATGAGGTTTAAAAGAAGGCAGGGTTTAAATGATTAAATAATCTGACTGAAAATGATTGGGTAGATTATAAGTGATGTGTAATGTTTACAACTGGGAGTGTGTCAGTATGGTTTTGATGTAAAATGTTTGCAACTATAATTGTGTTGGTGTGGCTTGTTTTCTTTTATATAAATGCATGATTACTTATGTCATAAGTCATGGTTTAATAAAGATGTTTCTTGTTTAAAAAAGGGGGCAGTAATTGAATAATTTATGTAATGTTGTTTAGGATATATGATATGTAATAATATATAAGAAGTATAATGTTTGTTAATGTTAATTTGTTAATACAGTTTGATTACTTTTGTATAAATGTAAATTTGCCTATGTCACAAGTAATAATTCAATAAAGGTGTTTAAAAATATGTTAATAAGCTGATGCAATTTTTTTATGCTTCATATCAGTGCACTGGCACTGGCATAATAGTGCCTTTGCCAGAATGAAACAGCCTCCCATGTAAGTCCACAAGCTAACAAAATGTGTATTAATCACATGGGCCACAGGCAAACATATCACACAACTGTGTTACACAAACTATGTGAAGTCATGACAGAATATACCGAGCTGCAATAAAGTTGTTTGCTGTAAAAGTTCATGCATAGAACTATACTGCCACACACTGATACTGTTCAGTTACTGCAGGGTTTGAATACTTACCTAAGTGGCCACATAAGCTACAAGACATTGTGTAGACTGAGCATGCCACAGAATAAGTCTTACTAAAATTGGGGATAATGTGTATTTGAAGGCATTACATCATGTTATTGCTGCAAGGCATATGTGTCTGTAATTTGGTTAAAAGAGTGGTGTGATCTTCCTCCTTGTCACAAAATATGGCATGATGCTAATTATACCCAAATACACACATTGCATATTGCATCCATCACTGTAATGACTGAAGCAGCATAATGCACAATATATAGATTACCACATATTCAATCTCATGTCTTTCTAAGACAACATGCTACATAACATTGAATTATTTCCTCAGATCACAAGAGAAAATTGGCTACTAGGTTTAGAAAAGGAACATTTCAGCAATTTGCATGAGCAGTTTTTAACAAAGGAGCAGTCTATGCTAAAATACACAGAAAGTATTGAAAGAAAAATCCCATTATACATATACACATCAGACATTTGGCTGACAGCATTGTTACCTGCATGTGCTTTCACACTCATACTGACACGATTGAGTTTAAGGAGTAATGCCTGGTTTTGAATAGACTACCTGTCTAAGATCACAAGCTAGAGAATATTCAATTAATTGGAAGCACGACATGAGATGTTTACAACTGTGACACTGCACATGTGAATGGAAGGCATTACTAAGGTTTTAATAGGATGATGTCTCTTCTTAAGGGGAATAAAAGTGTCGGGAGAGCCTATTAATACTGTACAGCTACATCGTATATCTGTAGTTTAATCTATTTCAACACATCATGGGAGAGAAAAACACAGACTCATACTCACATTAGTCATTCACTGCTGGATTTGAACCACCTACCTATCTAGTTACACAATCGAGAGAACACAGTATCAACAAGAAGCATGACAGGAGAAGTCAGATTATAATAATGAGAAAGTGCACATTTGAAATGATGACATCATTGTCTTGCATATAATGTCTTTTATATAAAAAAGGAACAAATTGATAGAGTAGTCTCACAGTATAAATACACCTTGTAAGTGGAAACCTACACAACAGATGTTGTGATGCAGCAAATTTGACATGACAGTACAGACACATACACTCCCAGTATTTATGCAATGCTGGATTTGTAGTAATATCTATCTAGTTATATAATCTAAAGAACATAGTATTAAATGCAAGCACCACAGGAAAAGCCTGACTTCCAAATTGTGAGAATCACTTTAGACAGGGGGACCTCATCAGTGTGTTGTAGAGAAGATATTTGTGATAAAAGTTGCATTACATGGGAGGGGGGGTCCTTATCCAGTGTAAATGTTTCACCTGAGTATAAGTAGATACAGCACTTCTGTCAATGAACTTCTATGAAATTGACACTTTAGACACACATACACAAGCAAGTCCAACATTGTTGGACTCAAACCTTCTAACTATTTAGATATAATTTAGAGAACACAGTATGAATCACAAGCACCACAGAAAAAGTCTGATTTCAAAGGGGAAGGAGTGCACTTTTGACAGGGTGGCCTCATCAGTGTATTTCAGCGAAGATATTTGTTGTAAAAGCGGTATTAGGTGAGGGAAGGAGAGGCCTCTCCCACAATAAATATTACACCTGAATGAAAGTAGATACAGCACTTCTGTCAATGAAGTTTTTTGTAAGAAACACTTCAGGTGCACGCATAACAAAGTTCAGAATTGTCCGATTTGTACCTTCTATCTAGTTGCACAATCTAGAGAATGCAGTATGAATTGAAAGCTTCACAGCACATCTGTTGTTACCTACACACACATACATACACACAAACACACACACACACACATACACACACACACACACACACACACGCACACACGCACACACACACACACACACACACACACAAATATCCATTACTGTCATATTTGAGCCACCTACCTAACTAGTTCACAATCTAGAGTACACAGTATAAATTGCAAGCACCACAGGAGAAGTCTAACTTCTAAGGGGAGAAAGAGAGTGCACTTTTGACAGGATAACCTCTTTTGACAGGATAATCTCATCAGTGTGTTGCTGACAAGATGTCTGTTGTAAAACTGAGATAAAGCGAAGCAGGAGCTGAGTCCAAGTTAAGTTGTTCTACTCAGTGGAAGTAGACACAGCACATCCATTGTTGAAGCTTTACAGATCTAACATTAGAACCACACACACATGCAAGTTCACCACTGCCAAATTTGAACTACCTACCTATTTACATAATCCAAAGTGCACAGTATGAAAAACAAGCACCACAGGAGAAGTCTGACTTTAACAGTGTGAAAATGCACATCTGTGAGTATTAAATCATCAGTGTTTTGAGGAGAAGGTCGTGTGCATCACAGGTTTTGTGGAAAATGTATATATCTAGAGAGGCTGGCATAAAAGCTAAGTGTGTGTCCCTTGCAATTACATACTGCCCTAATAACATCTCTATTCTATCATTTATGTACTTTCAATGACAATTACAACTGTAAAACAGTGGATTGTCAAGCAAGTAAACATTCATGACAGTTCATCCTGAAATGACTGTATGCAAATAACAGCCATTTATTGTTTCACTGTCAGTTATAT
Source organism: Protopterus annectens (assembly GCF_019279795.1). Classification (NCBI taxonomy): domain Eukaryota; kingdom Metazoa; phylum Chordata; order Ceratodontiformes; family Protopteridae; genus Protopterus; species Protopterus annectens. The sequence continues at coordinate 90,361,136 of NC_056745.1, read as the reverse complement.
TGGCTCATCATTCATAGCTGACCAGCTTCATCTGCTTTTGTTAGGCTTCAAAATCGAGGCACTCATCATATAGCCATGGCTATGTTAGGCAGTGAATGGGTGGACATACTGATTTGGTTCATTCCATGATGTAGTTTGATATGTGCTTTTCTGTCTCATCCATGTCCTCCATTTGGGTCAAAGCTGTGAACTGTTTTGACAGTGTGATCTAGAATTTCTGCTTGTGGGCAGGTACCAACAGTTTCTTCCAGTCCATCCTGGCTGGTGGAGGTGATTTGCACTTTGCACGCTGTTAGCAAAGCTGTGTTATGGCACAGACAAGGCAATGATCTGAACTAAAGTCAGGTCCTCACACAGCATTGATATCCTTCAGTGATGATCAGAAATGGGAGATGACCAGGATATAGTCTAATATGTCAGAGTCCTTGTTGGATGAATTTTACCATATGAGCTGGCATTTGTGAGGATGCTGGAAATTACTATTTCCCACAATGAGGCTGTTTGATGCAGCAAAGGACAGAAGGCACAGGCTATTATCATTCACATTCCCATGGCCAAATCTACCCATCGTTCCTTCCCAACCAGACTTGTCTTTGCTTATGTGGGTATTGAAGTCTCCCACCAAGATGATCATCTTGGTCCAACTATAAACAATACTGAGAAGTTTGACAGAGGTTGAAAGCAGAAAGGAGAGCATTTTGGAGCCTGGTAGTAGTTGTCCTTGAGGAGGCAGCATCCAGACATGAGTACCGCACCCTGTACAGCACCCTCAATGACTGAGTGGAAAGACCAAACCCACCAGGTACAGCATCAAACAAGAGGATGGGATATTTTTGCACTCAGCTTGTGAATGCCTTAAATGTTGGATGGAATTCTTTCAAGAGTTTTACAACTGTGACCCACATCATGGACCAATGGTTGATCCGCCACCCATCAATTTCCCTGAGGCCCCAGTGACTAATGCAAAGCCAACAGTCAAAGAGGTGAAATCAGCTGTCAGAAGACTGAGAAATGTCAAGACACCAGGAGTGGATCAGTCACTGTGGAAGCAATCAAGGCTGGAGGTGAAATCCTGCTCCACCGAATCCATGCATTGATCAAAATCCTATGGGTTATGGAACAGATTCCATCCACATGAAAGAAGGCCATCATTGTAGCCATCCCCAAGAAGGAAGACAACAGGGAATGCAAGAACTACCCCAGCATCAGTCATTGGCAAAGTCATTATGAAGGTCATACAATTCAGGCTGCAGAAACACGACAAGCAAACCAGCAGGGAATAACAGGCTGGATTCAGACCAAACAGAGGATGCCATGATCAAATATTCACCATCCATTAGCTAATGGAGGAAAGAATCTGATGTGAACAATGTACAGCTATCATCTTTATCGATTTCAAGTCCGTATTTGACTGTATCCAATGGCCTTCTCTGTGGAATACATTGGAGACCGAGCATGTGCCAAAGAAAATGATCAGACTCCTTCAAATATTGTACAATGGTTCATCCAGCCAGTACACATTTGGAACAAACTGTCTGAAGAGCTTACCATCCAAACTGGGGTCCATCAAGGGGATGTGGTCTCTCCACTGCTGTTCAGTATAGTGATGGACACCATCATGAGGAGGGCCATTGAGGGCAGGAGCACATTCCAGTACAATAAAGCCCATTCTGTGACTGACCTGATGTTCACTGATGGTGTCATTTTCACATATAGTGATGCTGAGGCCACAGATATCCTCTATGACATTGCCTGCATTGCCCAATCATGTGGCCTACACTTATATGCAGATGAGACCAAAGTGATGGCAACCAAAGGGTCATAAGCCACTGTCCATCTCAGAGGAGTTCAGAGTGAACAAGTGCAAGAATTCACATTTCTGGGTTCACTTGTCTACAAGAAGAAGGTGGAATCTACAGCTGAAGTCCATAGCAGGATTGGACAAGTCACTGTAGCATTTGCCTCACAAAACTGGTGTCTATGGAAGAGAACAAACATCTCTATTACCACCAAGATTCACCTTTTCTGGCCACTGATCTTGCCAATTATACTTTATGGATCAGAAGAGGATCATCCTCAAGCCAGACCTAAACAAGCTTGAGGCTTTCCAAATGTGATGCCTGTGCCAAATTTTGGGAATCTCACTTCATGACCGCATTAGAAACGACAGCATCTGGACCAAATGTGATCAGCAACCAATGATCAGAGAACAGATCCATAACAGAAGGCTGTGTTGGTTTGGACACGTGCTGGATGGACATCTGACACTTGTTATGCAAACTATTATGGAGAAAGTGCCCAGTGAACTGAAAAGTTCACAAATCTGCACCAAAGAAGACAGGGGCTAAACAGGTTGAAGAGGACCTCAGAAACCAGTGGCTTAACCTACAGGAGGCCAGAAACATTGCCATGGACTGAACAGCATGGAACAGTGTCATGAAGGAAGTTTGGAATCCAGAGGCACCTGCAGCAGTGTACCAACTACAGGGTTGATCAACTCCATTGGCCAACAGCTAGGGACAAAAGAAGAAAAAGAAGATATTCACTCATGCTTGGACAATGTGCACTGACAATACAAACAGACATTTAGAAAATATTACAGTGCACTGCTGAATAACACTGATGAAATATATGTGAAAGGGTTATGCACCATTGTATCACAGCTGTAAATGTAAGTGTTGGAGTGAAGACATACCTTGACAGACTGAATTAACTGAGTCAACATCACTGTGAAATCCCAATACCTTTGTTGCAACATTCCAATAACACATACAGGAGTTGTAAAATCCACTCACATAATTCTTTTTTGTAATTTTTTAAAATTCTCTTACTAAAGCACACCATTGGCAAACTCATTTGCACATCTGATGGCAAAGTATTAGAGCATGCATAATCACATCTTGAAGCGTTGAACCTGGAATGGGAATTTCTAGTCATGTATGATGCTCCATTCCAATGTTAGTGTAAATAAGCAGTATACACATACAACTATATCTGAATCTGATGGAATACAGAAGAGATACATGTTATGGTCATGATTCATTAGTCATAATTTATCAGTCGAGATCACTTGATTGAAAAACCTAATTATTGAATAACTATTCGTCAAACCCAAATTGTCAAAACCTCTCTTCATCGAACAGCCATTTCATCAGATTTTTTCACAGGGAAAAGCAGCAGTAGGTCATCATTGGGAATTTGCCCTTTTCTCCACTGTAATGTAATCTCAGAGTTTATATATTTAGTTAGGAGGTGTGGGAGCACACATTCCTACATTGGAGTGGTGTGGGGGCAAAGCTCCCCACTTGGGTGGTTTTACATTTTTAGAGTTTAGTGATAGGTGTTAGGTTGGATGGCCATTTCTTTTCTCTGTGTAAAAGTTAGATGAAATGGCCATTCAATGAATAGTGGTTTTGACATTTTGGGTTCGATGAATAGTTATTCAACAAATAGGTTTTCCACTGAAATTATATAGACCCATGATTTACATGTTTGTCATGACAGTTACAGTCCTTCACTCCTTATATGTATGATGCAGGCGTATTGTGACACAGTCCTCAAATACTGTGACTGTCCATCTATTTGTGGCATGTTGCCATTATTGATGTATAATTGCATGTGTTTAAATGACATAAATGAATTCCACAGTCAATACAGCTATAACAGACAGGTGTGTGTCATAATTCTTTTACCTCTGAATATAGATGTAAACACAACCTCATCAATCCTATCACCTTGTGTGTATATCAGCAACATGGTCCACATGTGATTAGTTTGGTATGGTTTAAACAGTAAAAAAGCATTGATTATACCTCATATGGTGCAGTTCTTTATGGGAAAATATGAGCATGTTGCGAATGATTATGAAACACATGAGTGACCAAGCATGTTATTGCTAGTGAAAACATGGATTATGGAAACAGAATTGAACCAAGGAGGTGTATTTGATGGTGCAGAAGGGGGTAGGAAGAGGGAGAGATTTGAAAACAGTCATACAGATACAGGCATACAGAGGTGTTGGTTTATGGTTCATTCCTGCACATCATTGGTGTGTGTTATTCTGCATTTTCTGACCTACATAAATTTACAAAATCAAATTCATGGCTTTTCGTAATCCATCCTATTGTCAATAATTCTTAAGAAATTCTCAAGGGTAGGGATAACAAGAACAAACAACATGCAGAAATGTGTGCATTTTTGAAACTCTGTACACTTCAGATGTAGTGTTGTGTGTAATAAAGTGTTTCCAATACAGATGAAGACAGTATAGGAGAGTGTTATCATTATGAGGACATAAGGATGATACTGTTGTTTGACAACATATGCAGCACACACTTACACACATAATATTAATATGTGAAAACAATGAAATAAATGTTTTACATTCAAACCCTTGACAGTATAAAATAAAAGTGCACAGACAGGAGGATTATCTCAGCTCAGCACATAGAAAATCAAAATTTCTCATGTGTAACTGAAAGATTTAAATAGACACTGAGAACAGACTGAAGCAAGACAATATGTAGGCATCAGCCTTCATCACATTCAGGACACATTTAACATCCTATAAAGTGTATATGACATCTGACAGTCTAACACATATGTCACATTGTCACAATAGAAAGTCTGTGTTTTTATAGCACAGCATGAGTAAGCACATTTGCTGAAAACCATAAAACAGCAATTGCTGTCACTAACCATTGGTAGCAAGCAGATTAATATAGCAGCAGCATAACAGTGTGATAAAAATGTGTAGCTGATGCTTAAACCCGAAGGAGTCATACAAATAACAGTTTGACATGCATGTGGATTTGAATCTTGACAGTATTCAAAAACAGATCTACAGACCTGAGTGTTATCTAAGCACACCACATATTAACGCCTACTTCACAATGATAACAGATTGCTGCAAAGAAGAATGTATGTATTCATCTTCATTGCAGTCATGGCAGTTGTAAAATCCCATAACATGTACATTACATTAAGTAGCATAAAACATACGCAACAGCAGAAAGTGGTTATACTGAAGTGGGAACAGATAGTGATGTGGTAACAGGGATAGAGACAGACAAACAATGTTATGTTTTTCTGGACCATTTTTGAACATCTTTGTGGCACGTTACTGTTATGTTCCTCCTGATGAGTAATCTGTCATGCTATGTATAATCAAGTGTTTCCTATAGGGAGCAGCAGGGGTCAAAAAGTAGAAACATGATTAAGACATAAACAGGATATTGGTGGGTTAAAAAGACATGTAGAAAACATTTAAACACATGATACTAATATAAATAACACATTAAATATGAAATATTTCTGGATTTGAACTTGTGGCACTATACCAAAATCATTTTACAGGCATATGAATTATGTCAACACATCACACTGGAAAGATTACTTCACAGCCTTAATTGTACTAGTTTGAAGGGACACTCACAAAATAATGAGGCAAGGGAGAATGTAGGCACCAGACATCAGCACAGTAATGACAGTACAGCCAGCAGCATAATAAATGGTCCAATGCAGAACAGAGATGTGTTATCTTAAAGTGTTATTTGTCATGAAGCCAGAGAGTTTTAGGCAGCATGCTTCCTAACAATATTTGCCATTAGAACATCTTATATGGTGCACATTTAGCTTTGCAGTTGGTTAAAGGAAATATAAATAACTGTCTCATCATACTGATATTGGCCTGTCCATCCATAGCACTTGTAAACTCCATAAACACAGTACTAAGGGCTCCAGAGTAATGAGGCTGAAGGCAAAAACTGCTCCTTTGCCATAGGATGTGAACTGAACAGCCATTTACTGTCAGTATTGCTGCTTGGTGCAGGCATTGTGTAAATGCTCAGGACTGATAACACAGAAGTTGGGGGGTAGACAGATCAATGGGGGAGAAAGAGGCAAGGAGCCAGTAGATTATGACAGAAGTAGGATAATGGTGAATCATTACAATATGTAGGCAGCAGCTACACATAAAATAGTCTAATAAAAAGAATCAATTACAGTTTGACATGTTTCTGGATTAGAACCCTTGAAACTATGCAAAAATCAGTCTATAGATTTATTTATTTTTATTTGCAGTTTGTTTGCCAGGATAGTCCAATTGGGCCTTAAAGAACACATTTTCAATGGAGTCCTGGGGGGAAAAGCTCCATAAAAATACAAGAATACAATAATACAAAATACAAATATATACTGTAAATGCAGTAAATCACAAGAATACAAGATAAAAATTACACAATTAAGAGGGAATTTCAAAACAAACAAAGTAATGAGTCGTCAATAGATTGGCATTATGAGCTCCTAGTTAGTACACTGAATTACCTTCATTGCAGTTCCTATACAAATATCATGATTCCTGCCATTATTATTACACGTTATTAGACCATAGGAGGCTATTTACAGACATGGTGGCCAGTGAAGAGAACTATGGATGAGGACATTATGAAGGATGGGAGCAAGAGCATTCCCATTGTGAAGTTACGTGTGAGTGAAGTAGGGTTTTGAAGACAGGGAGTCTGTCTGTGGTACGGATGAGAGGTGGAAGAGAATTCCAATGGCGAGCAAGTGAGAAAGATAGGAGGTGGTTGCCTGGTGGACGGGATGGTTTATGTAGTTCTATTAGATTCTGGTAATTAGATCTGAGGTACCTATCAGGAAGATGGATTTTTTTTTTTGTAAATATTTTTATTCAATTCCAAAAACAAAAAAACATGAATGCAGGTTATTTATGACAGTGAAGTATTTACAAATTATTTAAAAAGGTAGACTAAAACCTCTAAACAGATATCAAACATTAAAACCAAAATAAAGTATTTACAATGGTGTCTATTGCTGGCATATAATTGACTTTCTATACAATTGTTTCCTGATTATAATCTGCTACAGTCATTACTCTCCAGTATTTCAGTTACTTTTTGCCATGCTATATATAATGATGTAGTTCTTTCAGTTCTTCCTTTAATAGTGTTCATTTCCAACTGTGATACTGCTGACACCATATTCATGAATTGCTTAAAAGTTGGAGAAGCTTTGGATTTCCAGTCTGATGTAATGTTCTTCCTTGCAATGGCTAGGAGAGTCCACAAGATTACATATTTTGTTCTTGGTACACAGTCAGGTACAGGTGTATTAAACAAAATAATAGATTTGGGAATCTGGAATTTGTCATTGAATACCATTTGCAAAAAATAATTTATTTTATCCCAATATGGTTTAATCAAATGGCATTCATAGAACATATTTTGCCAGTCTGCTTTTATTGATAAATCACATCTCCAGCAGCCAATATTTTTCTTAAACATAAGTTCCATTTTATGAGGGGTTACGTAAGATCTGTGTATGAATTGCCATGTTAAGAGTCTCCAATGTAATGAAAGTGATGTCTGCTTTGGAGAGAGAGGAATTAATTTTTTGTCTCTGTCATTTGGCACATGTCCATTAATTGATCTATAATAATTCCATATTTTGTCATTATTATAAGTTTTTATTTTTTTGTTTGTTTTATAAATAGATGACAAGTATCCTTTTCCAGTAATGAGTTGATTCATTAGTAATATTATGTGTTCTATAAGATTAGAAACATTCTGTCTTATTCATGGTTGCATTGTTTCTTGTTTGCTTAATATATACTGTCTTAATTCTTGTACATGTAGCCATGAACTATTTTCCATATTTAATTTCCATTTAATTTGGTCTATTGTCAGAAGTTCTCCAGAGTTTACCAATTGATGCCAATATATTAATCCCTTTTCTTTAAGCATGTTGACTACTTCTATATCAAATGTTATTATATTAACTTGTGTGTACGCTACTGGAAATAATAAAAATCACCATGCTTTAATATCAGGATTGCTATTAATAAGATTTTGGAAAAATTTTAATGTATAAGTAATGTATTTGGAACTTATATTTTTATACTTATGTATCATCATATATTCCTTCATAAGCCATAGAAAATTGTTTGGTATGAAATCGGTATACTTATTTGCTACTACAAATCCTGATTTTAACCAGATTCTCTCATGAACTAGCTTCCATTTTGATGTATATTTTGTATTTAGCCATAATGATATTGTTTTAATAACAGATGAATGCAAATATACTTCTATGTCTGGTAAACCTATGCCACCCATATCCCAATCATATAGATGATATTTCATAGCTATCCTTGTTTTTTTTTGGATACCATAGGAATCTTACCATTAAATCATTTAATTGTTTTAGGTGGGATTTAGCTGGTGGCAAAGAACAAGCTTGTATAACATAAAGAATTTTTGGAAATATGATCATTTTAATTATATAGAGCCTTTCTTCCATCTTTGTATTAGATTTTTAATATTATTTAAGATCTCTTTATAATTTGTTTCAATTGTAGTATCTAGGTTGTTAGTTATTATAATTCCCAAGTATTTAATTGTATTATTGGTGGGGATATATTTATGGTATTTTTTATTTAAATCTTTTTTATTAGTATTTATAAGCAATACATTTGTTTTGCTCTCATTAAATTTAAGACTCAAAAAGTTTTGAAAGTTTTGAATTGAGTCCCATAATGCTTTCAAAGAGCTATTATTATTCTTTAAGGTAATTAAAATATCATCAGCAAAAAGTTTAGTTTTAAGCTCTAGGCTGTTGTCTAATTGTATTCCTTCAATATTTGTATCCATATGTATATTATTTGTTAAGGGTTTAATGACTAGCACTAACAATAACGGAGAAAGAGGACAGCCTTGTTTTGTGCCCTTTGTTATTTTAATAGATTTAGACAGACAAGATCCCAGTTTTATATAAGCCAATGATTTTTCATATAATGATTTTATTAACAAGGTGAAGTTGTTTGAGAAGCCACATTCTTCTAAAACTAACCATAAATAATCCCAGTTCACTGAATCAAATGTGCTATTTATGTCTAAACTAATAACATTAATTTTGTTTTTTGTGACATTTATATAATAAGTTAAGGAAAGAATTATTTTGATATTGTCATAAGTGTTCCTATCTTTTATAAAACCTGTTTGATCCTCCTCTATCAAAAATAGTAGTAATTGTTTTATTCGAGCAGCATGCATTGCCATAAAAAATTTATAATCTATATTAAGAAGTGAAATGGGTCTGTATGATGAACATTCACTGGGATCTTTACTTTGTTTCAGAATAGGTGATATTAATGTGTACTTCCAAGAAGGAGGGATGTCTTTACCATTTTTAACGGATGTAAAGACATTCAATAACAACAGCAAAGCCTCATTAGATAATAATTTAAACATTTCTGGGGTGATATTATCTATATCTGGAGCTTTGTTTAATTTTAGCTTATTTTCTTCAGCTTTAAGTTCTGTCATTGTTATTTGCTTATCTATTAATTGTACCTGCTCCATTAATAACCTAACTTTAACATTGTTTTTAAGAAAAGCTTTCAATACTGAATGTGTTTCTGTTTTCTTATTTTGATTATTAAGTTTATGAAAGAACAGCCTAAAAGCTTCTAGTATTCCTTCTAAATCAGACACTTTCTTTTTGGTTTCTATATTATGTATTTCCTTGATCTGATTTGTTTTAATCATCTTTGTAGTCCTATTTGCTATTCTTCACTGGTTTTTAGGGTTCATTGAATAGTAACATAGTTTAATTTTTTCTAAGTTGATCATTGTTTTGTGGTGTAGCATCTCTGAGTATTTTTTATTAGAATCTTCCAGTTCTTTTATTAAGTTGGTGTTTCCATTTTGAATATCAAGCTTTAAATTATCCACTTTTGACTGTAATTCCATTAATTCCTTATTCCACTGTTTTTGTTTATTTTTATACCATCCCACCACTCTTCCATATAGGTATGCTTTCAGTGCATCCCATATATATATTTCAGATACATTTTTCGTAAGATTCATATCTAAGAATGCTTGTGTCTCTTTAATATAAAATTCCTTAAAATCTTTGAGATTTGTTATGTAAGATGGTATTCTTGTTACTGATATCCTTCTCTTGAAACACAAGTCTATCTCAAATGTTATGGTGTTATGGTCCAAAATGAACATGAAATTGTCTTGACTTTATTTAATTTAGTGGTTAAATCTTTTGTTATGTACACTCTATCTATTCTAGAGTATGTATTATGTCTATGGGAAAAATGTATAAAGAATAGTGAATCTGGGATAGCATACTCATTTATGCCAACTATATTAAAAGTTTCAACAAACTCAGATAACAACTTTGTTAAAGGTGATCTCTTACGTGTAGTTTTAGTATTTGTGTCAGTTTCTTTTATAATGCAATTGAAATCTCCAGCTATGATTAAATTGCCTTTGGCATATTGTACAATGTCTTCTAAGTGTTGTTTGGCCACTTTAATTCCTAGTCCTGGTATCCAGTAAATATTCACTAATGTATATACCATTTTATTGATAGATATTGTCACTAGACAAAGCATTCCTGAGTTGTCATGAAATGTGTTTAAGATTTTAGGCATTAAAGTAGTGTTTTTCCACAAAATTGATACTCCCCTTCACTTTTGACTATAGGTGGAACTTACTAGTACTGTATAATTTTTATTGTTTATTTTATTTATTTCGTCCTGTGTAAGGTGCGTTTCCTGTAAAAATACTAGTTGTGCTTCACATAGCTTTAAATATCTGTAAAGACTTCCCCTTTTGCAGCTATTATTTAAACCATTTACATTAATAGATATACATTTTGCAATTGGATTTATATTAGTTTTGCTTTTATCCATATTCATATACTTGTAACAATGTGTAGATGTGTGTACATGACGAGAATGACTTGTTCTTTCTTCTTCCAACAGTATTACAATAGATTATAGACACCCAATAAAAGTACATTACAAGATCATAACTGAAAACATAAGATAAACAACCACCAAACCCCTCCATGAGAAAAAACATCTCATCCTTGAATGATCTAACCATTCAAGCGATCCCTCTAGATCTGCATTTCAGCATCCTCCCCCAGCCCCGCCACATGGTAGTTTTATAATGAAAAGTATCTTATATATCTTTTAAGTATACATGTATTTGTATTTACAGATTACTTAAATACAGTCTTTATCTATTTTTAATATTTTATAAAACACTAAGGCAACACAACTATACCTAGATTTAATACTTAACTATTTGGCTTTGTTTAAATTGTAAAGGAAAATCTCTTATTTTAATATATCTTTTGTATAGAAATAACGGTTATGCATCTTAAAAGTAATATGCTTGCTGATTATCTCCCTTATAGTGTGAGTGGCATTCATAGGTATCAAACTTTTGTAATGGTCTATATATATAAAAAAAAAAATGTTAAGCATTATATGCATTAGTTAACTATATTAGAACTTAATTAAATCATGAAGTGTCCATAACAATGAATATATTACACTTTTATTGTCATTTATCAGTAATCTTATAGTTTTCATTTAATTCAAAAAAATCATATTTTAGTGGCATGAATGTTACTAGTTTGTTTCTGGCATTGGTATTATATAGTTTAAGACTATATTTCCAGGCAATCCCTATATATTATTAGTGCCACTGGCATATTTCGCCGCTAGTGTACCACATATGTCATATGTCAAATAGCAACTCATAATCCTTATGATATTACAGGATTTATCTACAGTGTTATAACTGTAAGGTTGGAAAATATAACAAGCATAGTAAACTATAAACATGCTATAACACAATTGTTTGGTACTTATTACTGTCAACCCTGCTACATACACGGGAAAGGATAACCTTATATGACCACTGACAATTTTCCTTCTTTTTTCTCTTCATCTTTCTTTTCGCCATTTTTTAATAAATATTTCGATTGTGGCTTCTTTGAATTTAGTGAGGGTACTCAATATATTATAGATAATATAAAACATTCAAACTGAGAACATGCCCGATATAGGGACATATTCTCAACTCAAGTGGTCCACGCCATATATTTATAACATTACAGTCAGAAATATACTAATGAATAAGCAATAACCAGCAGCTTTGCAGCGTGTGTGTGTGTCTCAAACAAGTACATACCTATAGGATATTAAAAAGAATAGATAGCAAGCTCTTCTTTCATAATTAACAAATGCATATAGCCTGGTATTTACTTTCATAGACAGAAATTAGACCTGTTATTTATATGCATATCATGTACTGACAGCAATATATTAGTAAATGCCTATGCTATTCAATTCATATTTTAATACTTGTCATATTTTAAAAAGCATGAGATATATAGATACTATAAAAGTGATTAATATGAGATATAGCTGACAATGGCTTTAGCATTTGTGATGATATATAATATATATTCAGTATTATAAGTAAAAGTACATTGCATGTCTATTTGTAATCTAAGGTTCAAGGCTGATCAATTTAGACATACAAGACAATCTCTTTAGCCTTGGTCATATAATGGGAGTTACTGTCTCTCTACACAACCATTCATTTTCAGTGAGGATGTTCAATATTAGTATAACTTGCCTTTAATAAAAGCATACTTATAATTCAGCAGTTCTTTTTTATGTATATTTAACAATATCATAAGCAAGTCTATGAGATTTTTTCTTGCTCATTACTGCTTAATGACTGTGCTACTCAACCAATTTAATATTTGCAGAGTATCTTAATAATTAAACAGCAGCTCCTTTTTACCTTTAAAATGCCTAATAACAAATAGCTACATTCATGAACCATAATTGACTTACTGACCTTAAGTTGAGTACACTAGCTGCAATGTGTTTACAAATATGTTATATAGTTCCAGTCAAGGACTTAAATATATTACATTTTCATAAAATTAAGTTGAATTATAGTAATTTATGTGGGTGATGTTATCAGAAAAGATTGTAGTAAAGTCTGTATGTGTTAACTATTCATACAGTTTCTTCCAAGTGATATACTTCTTTTTAAGCCTCGTGTGCTGTTTATGTGTACAATTAAAAATGAATAACAAATGTTACAATATAATAAAACATCATGCATGTGTTGATACCTTCTAAATTTGTTAGGTACTTAGTGCACTTTTAATATTTGTTAAACTGTAAAAGCACTTTGCCATCTCATAAATAGTGTGCTTGTTACTTTAAGTAGCTTAAGAGCTTAAACCACACCCATACTGCCTTGTTTCAGTGCTGACATCACTCAGACTGTTTACTTTCGTTTTGTGCTCTTCGGACATTTGTAGAGGATTTAACACACACTAATGAATACTAACTGAAGAACCTCCACTCTAGGGATGGTAAAATAAGAGTTCCCAGCTCGTGACCATGGCAGGAAGCCAAAAACAAAGTAAGTGAAGCTTTTAGAGCTTTTTAAACTGAGCACAAGCTCATTAAACTGTTATTAGTTTTCTTAACATTATGGGCAGATATACAAGCCAAACAGTTGTTTGTTAGTCAAAAAGGCACTTTTAGCATCAAGAATAGATAACTACTTTTCAAGGCACTTTTGGACAGTTATTATTATCAGCTTTTATATATTATTATGTGAATTAAATGCAACAGTTTAGATATTTCATGCAGCTTAGTGTAAATAATATAAAAAGAATCATGTTCATTTAAGCACACCACATTAATATGTCAGTGTAAATGCATCATATTCTATACTAGCAGTAAAAGGCAGGTAATTTATAAATGAATTATCTAAATATCATTTAGAGTTAGAGAAATCATGACTGTAAGTATTTACACTGTAATAAAGAAAGATATGTTACCTTGCTTTCTTTAGGGTTGTTTCCTTTAGTTATAAAATGTCCTGTTTATCCTGTATTTATATTGCTTCAAAGATTGACACATATGTAAAGCATGAATGCTTTTAAAGAAGAACTATTTTGCCTTACAGAGCAAATAGAAAACAATAATGTTTGTGCTTTTCATGTGTCTCTTAGTTTCTTCTTCTTCTTGTCAGCAGTGCTCCATTCATTTTTTCTGCATGTCTCTTTACCCCAAAGGAGCTCCAATCCATTTCTTCCACTTTATCCAAGGTTTTATTAGCTGAAAGATAAGACACTGTTGCTTGTAGAGTGTCAAAAGTTTTAGGACCTTCAGTAAAAATTATTTTTATTCTTGCAGGGAACAGCAGGTGCACTTTAAGTTGCCTTTTTTTCAATTCCTTTATCAGAGGGAGGCATTCTTTTCTTACAGTTATAACTCCAGCAGAATAATCATTATCAAATCTGATTATGTTGTCTTTGTATTTAACTGGAGAAGTTGACCATGCTGTCTTTAAAATAAGTTCCTTGTCCTGAGATGAAAAAAACTTTGCTATTATTGATCTCGGGTGATTTTTTGATTTGATGGTTGATGAAGCAGCTCTTAAGGATCTATGGGCTCTTTCAATTCCATAAGAAAGAGCTTCAGGCAATTTTAAAACTTCTGGTAACCAGGTAGTAAGGAAAGTCACCATGTTATCTCCCTCTGTTTTCTCTGGTAGCCCATAGATGCAAAGGTTATTTCTTCTGGACCTGTTCTCTAGATCCTCTATTTTATTTTGTAATGAAGCATTTTGTTTTGATAAAAAATGTAGCTGAACATCTTGTTCTGAAAGTCTGTCCTCAGTATCATTTAGGGATCTCTCAATGTCAGCTATTTGAGACTCCTGTTGCATCATTATTTCTTGTAGTTGCTGTATTTGTTTTGTAGATCTCTTCAAAAATGTCCAGTTTGGTATTAATTTTGTCAAATTTCACTGATAAGTCTTGTATAGCATTTAATAAAGACTGTATCTCCTTTCTCCTCGTCTGGTCCTGTGTGGTATTCTTAGAAAAGCTAATTTTCAGTAGATTCAGATACCTTCCTTCTTGTTTTTTGACAGGAAAAATAATGATTAAAGCCAAATTTTTTGCAATGTAGACTACTAGTGATACTAGTAGAGGTAATTCAGCAAAATAGGTTTGTCTACAATATCTAGTTTTTAAAGTTTCCTGTCAGAAATATATTTTGAGTGCAGAGCTGTGAAAAGATGCTGCCAACCAGTCTACATCCTAGCCACTTCCCCACCAGGAAGATGGATTTTGAAGGTGGAGGCTAGAGAGTGGCAGAGAGAGGGGTTCAAAATAAGTTTGTGTGCTTGGATAAGTTGGAGTAAGATAGTTGGGTAGTTCTAGCCAGTTTAATTGATGTAGGGAAATACAGTGATGGGTATTGGATCTTTGGCCAGTTACGAATTTTGAAATTTTATAGTAACAGGTGGAGAGCTTTGATTTGAGGGAAGATTGCAGATTGATAAGAATAGAGGCACCATACAGGAGGGAAGGAATGAGGTAGGTAGTAGGAAGAAGAATAGACAAACAACGTTAAAACCAGCAATCACCAACTAGTAAGGAAGAATTCCATGACACTGTCACAAGACACACCAGCCGTTTATTTGCATCCAAAACGTACAAAATGTTTTCATCCAACCTTTTGCTGGCTTCATCAGAGTAAAATACATCAAGGCAGAACTGCCCTTATAAATCAATTAACAATCAAATAACAAATCGTATGACCAGATAATTAAGCAATTATGTCATAATACTTTTAAAGTGCAATGCTGTACTTGATTTAAAAGTGGCAAACATAAAAACCAATATAATGCAAGACCCACACTGACTATTTAAAACTATCTATATTTAAATGTTAGTAAAAATAATGCAACATTATATAAAATTCTGTAAATCTGTATAAAAATGTAAAAAAAAATGTGTGTGTGTATATATATATATATATATATATATATATATATATATATATATATATATTCATGGAAGTTGATTTAAAATGTTACATTGTGTTAAAATTATGGACAGATCTAACTTGTCACTTCCATAGTCGAAGCTAACTGCTATAAAAAAGTCCACTGCATAAACATTTATTGATGTGCAAATACCCATTCTGAAATGCTGAAAAATAATTAATTCTGTCATATCAAATAGGATTTTTATTTTAGTATACTAGTAATCAAAATGCAGTCATTAAAACCTGCTTGTTTAATTGCTTCTAAACGAAGCTGCCATAAACACTCTCTCATTTCCAATGTTTGTTTGTCTTTTTGTTTTTTCCTGGTTAGGGGTTGCCACAGCAGAACTCCGGTCCACTAGTGATTGGCAGTCAATTTTTATGGTGCCGAGTTGCCAGCCCGACTCCCAACCTTCAGCGAAGGCACGCCCATTCTTGCATGTCTTTCAGAGGCCACTTGACCACGGGAAGGATTTGCAGACTCCACACAGAAGGCACTCCAGCCGAGAATTGAACAGGAGAACCTGTTGCTGTGAGGCAACACTGCTACTGCTGTACCAAGGTCTTAAAATCACCACCTGCCTCAGTCTTAGGTACCCTATCTATCACAAAGAATAAAAATGTTTTAAAATTTGTACATACCGAACTGCGGGTGAGCAGGGCACTAGTTCCTTTTTTTGTTTTTGATGTCCCTGTTCTTATTCTCTTTTGGGTGTTCCCATTAGGGGTCACCACAGCAGATCATCTGTTTCCATTTCTTCCTGTCCTCTGCATATTGGTCTGCCACACCAACCGCCTGCATGTCCTCTCTCACCATATCCATAAACCTCATCTTAGGCCTTCCTCTTTTCTTTTTACCTGGCAGCTTCATCCTTAGCATCCTTTTCCCAATATACCCATCATCCCTCCTCAGCACATGTCCAAACCAATGCAATCTCGCGTCTCTGACTTTGTCTCCAAACCATCCAACCTGAGCTGACCCTCTAATATACTGATTTTTAATCCTGTCCATCCTTGTCACACCCAGTGCAAATCTTAACATCTTTAACTCTGCCACTTCCAGCTCTGACTCCTGCCTTTTGGTCAATGCCACTGTCTCCAACCCATACAAAATAGCTGGTCTCGCTATCCTCTTGTAGACCTTCCCTTTCACTCTTACTGGTACCAGTCTGTCACAAATCACTCCTGACTCTCTTCTCCACCCATTCCACCCTGCCTGTACTCTCTTCTTCACCTCTCTTTCACACTCACCATTACTGTGAACTGTTGACCCCAAGTACTTAAACTCATCCACCTTCACCAACTCTACTCCCTGTATCCTCACCATTCCTCTATCCTCCCTTTCATTCACACACACATATTCTGTCTTAGTCCTGCTGACCTTCATTCCTCTCCTCTCTAGAGCACCTCTCCAGTGTCTCCTCAACCTGGTCCGTACTCTCACTACAGATCACAATGTCAGCTGCAAACATCATAGTCCATGGGGCCTCCTGTCTAATCTCGTCTGTCAACCTGTCCATCACCATTGAAAATAAGAAAGGGCTCAGAGCTGATCCTTGATGTAATCCTACCTCCACCTTAAATGGATTTGTCACTCCCACTGCAGACTTCACCACTGTCACACTACCCTCGTACATATCCTGGACCACTCTTACATACTTCTCTGGCACTCCTATCTTCTTCATACAATATCACAACTCCTCTCTAGGCACCCTATCATATGCTTTCTCCAAGTCCACAAAGACACAATATAACTCCTTCTGACCTTCCCTAAATTTTGCCATCAACAGTCTCAGAGCAAACATCGCATCTGTAGTGTCTTTCCTTGCATGAAACCATACTGCTGATTGTTAATCATCACCTCCTTTCTTAACCTAGCTTCCACTAGTCTTTCCCATAATTTCAAGCTGTGACTGAGCAGTTTTATCCCTCTGTAGTTACTATAACTCTGCAAATCACCCTTATTCTTAAAAATAGGTACCAAAACACCTTTTCTCCACTCCTCAGGCATCCTCTGACTTTCTACGATTTCAGTAAACAATCTGGTTAAGAACTCCACTGCCATTTATCCTAAGCATCTCCATGCTTCCACTGGTATGTCATCTGGATCAACAGCCTTTCCATTCTTCATCCTTGTCATAGCTGTCCATACTTCCTCCTTGCTAATCTGTTTCACTTCATGATTCACTATCCCCACATCATCCAACCTTCTCTCTCTCATTCTCTTAATTCATCAGCCCCTCAAAGTACTCTTTCCATCTGCTCAACACACTCTCCTTGCTTGTGAGTACATTTCCCTCATTATCCTTTATCACCCTTACCTGCAGCACATCTTTACCAGGTCGGTCCCACTGTCTAGCCAGTTGGTACAGGCCCTTTTCTCCCTCCTTAGTGTCCAACCTTTCATACAACTTTCCATACGCCTTATCCTTAACCTTCACCACCTCTCTCTTTGCCATGCACCTCATCTCCTTACACTCCTGTCTACTTTCTTCATCTTTCTGACAATCCCACTTCTTCTTCCCCAGGCTCTTCTCTGTATACTCTCCTATACTTCCTCATTCCACCACCAGGTCTCCTTGTCCTCCTTCCTCTATCCAGATGTCACACAAAGCACCTTTCTATCTGTCTCCCTTACCATCTCTGCTGTAGTTACCCAGCTATTTGGTAACTCTTCACTGCCCCTCAGTGCCTGTTTTAACTCTTCCCTGAACTCCACCTCACAATCACCCTTTTTCAACTTCCACCATTTGATCCTTGGCACTGCTCTCACACTTGTCCTCCTCTTCTTGATCACCAGCATCATTCTACAGACCACCATTCTATGCTGCCTAACTATACTTTCTCCTGTCACCACTTTACAGTCTCCAATCTCCTTCAGACTGGCTCTCCTGCATAGGATATAATCCACCTGTGTGCATCTTCCTCCACTCTTGTAAGTCACCCTGTGCTCCTCTCACTTCTTAAAATATGTATTCATCACAGCCATGTCCATCTTTTTAGCGAAATCCACTACCATCTGACCTTCTGCATTCCTCTACTTAACACCATACCTGCCCCTCACTTCCTCATCCCCTCTGTTCCCTTCACCAACATGTGCATTTAAATCTGCTCCAATCACCAGTCTCTCACCCTTGGGTACACTCAGCACCACTTCATCCAACTCACTCCAAAATTTTTCTTTCGCATTCATTGCACACCCAACTTGCGTATGCACTAACAACATTCATCATTACACCGTCAATTTCCAGCTTCATAAACATCACTCTATCCGACACTCTTTTCACCTCCAAAACACTCTTCATAGGTTCATAGGTTCATACTAGGCTATCTGCCCTAGGGCATTTATAAGCCTAGCCAGAGTATGTTTGGCTTTCACCAGCCATTTTAAGTTAATTTTGCTATGCCCTTTTTCGAGGTTATTATACTGTTCCTCTGTCTAACAGTGACACAGAAGTGATACCCGGGGTAAACCTACGATCTCCCATCCACTCATCAAGATTCCTCTTGAAGAGAGTCAATGAGGGACTCTGCCTAACCTGGACTGGGATTTTATTCCAGAGTGAAGGCAGCCTCTGGGCTATGAATCTGTCCCTCCAGCATGTCCTATTTATTTCAGTGCTGAGGTTCAAGTCTCTGGAGCAAGTAGCTCGATGGGATTTGGATTTTCTGAGGTGCAGTATGTCCATTAATTCCGGGTTGGACATGGCTTTATACATCAGGCACAGATCGCCTCTGAGCAGGTGGTATGCCACTGAGTAGAGCTGGAGTTTCTTTAACCGGGCAGCATATGGCATCTGTTTGAGCCCTTTGATCCTCTTGGTGAGGTACTTTTGGGTTCTTTCCAGTTGCTGCAGGTGTCTGGTAAGGTACATCCCAAAAGGGGCATAGTATTCAATTATGGGCCTGATGAGGGATGAGTAAAGAGGCACAATGACCTCCCCTGATCTAGATGTGAATCCCTTCATGATTAGGTGGGCTATATAAAATGTTTTTCTAACCACTTTGGCCACGTGGTTGTCAAATGAGAGATTGCTATCAACTTGGGTCCCCAGGTCCCTAATTACTTCTTCCGTACTTAATGGATTACCACCTATGTGGTAATTTGTGGGCACTTTGTTTTTGCCAAAGGGGATGACTATACACTTTTTGGCATTTAGCTTGAGGCCATGGCTCTGGCACCAGTTGTCTGTTTCTATGAGGCCCTTTTGGAGGATGCTTGTGTCAGCTGGAGAGTCAATTATGGCACCCAGTTTGCAGTCATCTGTAAACTTGGTCAGCCATAGTCCCTCCGTGTTGGCCTGTACCTCCGAGAAATATATACCGAACAAGAGAGGTCCCAGGACTGAGCCTTGTGGGACACCACTTGTAACTGGTTTGGAGTCTGACATGGCTCCAGCATTTCTAACCATGTGGGTTCTGTCCTTGAGCCAGTTTGCAACCCATCTAGTGACATAGGGGTTTATATGTAAGCTGGTGAGCTTATTTATAATGCCTGAGTGGGGTATTGCATCAAAGGCTTTTGCGAGGTCCAGGTAGGCTGCGTGGACCACCTTCCCCTCGTCAATGGCCTTGGTGACTGTTTCAAAGAAATTGACCAGGTTTAAGAGGCAGGATCTGCATTTAACAAAGCCAAACTGGGTAGGATCCAGTGTCTGTAGGTCCCCAATATGTTTATTTATGAGGTCCATGATGATCCTTTCCATAGCTTTGCAGACCAAGCTAGTAAGGCTTATGGGGCGATAGTTTCCAGGATCCATTGAGGCACCACCTTTGTGGAGAGGGACCACTGTTGCTGTATGCCACTCTTTGGGTGCATATCCTGTAGTAAGGCTGAGATTGAACAGTAGTTTTATGTTTGGGTTTAGCTCTGGCATACTGTTCCTTCAGAATAATCTCTACCCCATTTCTCCTCCCATTCACACCATGATAGAACATTTTGAACCCACCTCCTATACACCTAGCCTTACTCCCCTTCCATCTGGTCTCTTGCACACACAATATATCGACCTTCCTTCTCTCCATCATATCAGCCAGCTCTCTCCCTATACCAGTCATACTGCCAACATTCAAAGCTCCTACCCTCACTACTACACTCCTAACCTTCCTCCTCTCTATCTGCTTTCGGGCATGCCTTCCCCCTCTTCTTCTCTTTCTCCTCCTTTGGCCAACAGTAGCCCAATTTCCACCAGCACCCTGTTGGCTAACAGTACTGGTGGTGGTCGTTGTTAACGTGGGCCACACCCGATCTGGTATGGAAATCTGTATTGTTGTCCGCATATGTTATTTGGCAGAGGTTTTACACTGGATGCCCTTCTTGACGTAACCCTCCCCATTTATCCGGGCTTAATGTCCCTGTTGTGTTCTACAACATGTTTCCTAAGCTTACATATAGTTTTGCCCACATAAAATGCGTGACAGGTAAAGCAGGTGATAAGATACACCACCATGTCTGTATTACAATTACAGTGCCCTGGGCACATGAGTGTTCTATTGTAGTTGTTAACCTTTACATATGGGCCATCATTTATGTATTTACACATACTACACAAACCACATTTACCCATCCAGGAAATGTTGTTGTATGGATCCTTTGAACCTCTTTCTAATAATTCTTGTAAATTCATAACTCTACTGTATGAAAAAATAGGTTTAGGGCCCACTATATTCTTAAGGTCTCCAGTGAACACACTATCCCATGTTTTTTCTGTAACACTCTTTATCTTAGGCACTGTGTGGTTATTCTCCAATGTCATAACTGCACTCTTGGAATACATATTTTGCTCACTCACACTTGTATTGTCCAGATTAACACCATCCCTCTTAGTGTCAAGGAGAATCGGTTGATAGAAGGAAATTATTTTCTTACATATCTCATTTCGTTTGCTGAGTAATAGATCCAGGGGATAACACCTATTCCTAAAAAGGTCAATAAGATAATCCATTTCTTTTGCAAATATTTCATCTTGGCTAACAAGCCTTGATACCTGGACCATTTGTCCTTTCACCACATTCTTTTTTAAAGTGTGTGGATGACAACTATCATAATGGAGAAAAGAGTTACTGCAAGTTTTTTACGGAAGATACTAGAGCAAATTTCAGCACTACATTTGTGTTGCAAAATGTCAAGAAATTCTATTTTATCCTTGTTGTATTGACTGGTGAACTTTAGAAACCCAGTCGTATTTCCCAAATAATCAATAAACTCCAGTAATTCTTCCTCTGTACCTCTCCATAGAATTAGTATATCATCCAAGTAACACAAATACGTTAACATCTTGGGTATATACTTTGAGGTGAAAACAAACTGCCTCTCCCACTCAGCCATCACTAGGTTCGCATATATATGGGCACGTCTCACCCCCATCGCTACACCTTCAATCTGCTTTTAAAACTCCCCATTAAATAACATAAAATTATTAAGCAAGACCATCTCCATCAAATCCACCATTAATTCCCTTAAAATATTGTGTAATTCCCCTAGTTTCTTCAAGCTATTCCCAAAAAATTCCAAGCCAGTATTGTAGGGTATAATAGAAAAAGGGTTAATGACATCAATAGTTACAAATGTAAATTCTTCATTATCATTTAGCTGTATCTTTTGGATAGTATCCAAGCAATGCCAGGAATCCCTTAGTATATGGGGAGTCTTCCAGAAATTTTTTACAATTCAAATCAATGAACAAAGCCATAGCTTCAGTCTTGGATCCCACTGGCAGCTACAACTGGTCTAAATGGAGGTGAATTTACACATTTATGTATTTTTGGAATACCAAATATGTGAGGAATCACTGGATGGTCAACCATAAGAAATGTGTATTGTTGTTCCAATATAACACCTTCACAAAGGTATTCATGATGCTGCCAATCTATCTTAGCATACAGATGGGTAAAAGTGGTTTGTGTAGTATGTGTAAATACATAAATGATGGCCCATTTGTGAAGGTTAACAACTACAATAAAACACTCAGGTGCCCAGGATGCTGTAATTGTTATACAGATATGGTGGTGTATCTTGCCACCTGCCTCAGCTGTCACGCATTTTATGTGGGCAAAACTATATGTAAGCTTAGGAAACATATTTTAGAATACAACAGGGACATCAAAAACAAAAAAAAAGAACTAGTGCCCTGTTCATCCAAAGTGCAGTATGTACAAATTTTAAAAGATTTTTATTCTTTGTGATAGATAAGGTACCTAAGACTGAGGCAGGTGGTGATTTTAAGACCTTATTGGAAAAGAGAGAGTGTTTATGGCAGCTTCATTTAGAAGCAAATAAACCACCAGATATTAATGACTGCATTTTGATTACTAGTATACTAAAATAAAAATCCTATTTGATATGACAGAATGAATTATTTTTTAACATTTCAAAGTGGGTATTTGCACATCAATAAATGTTTATGCAGTGGACTTTTATACAGCAGTGAGCTTCCACTATGGAAGTAACAATAAGTTAAATTTGTCCATAATTTTAACACAATTTAACATTTTAAATCAACTTTCATGAGCATATATATATATATATATATATATATATATATATATATATATATATATATATACATATATTTTCTACATTTTTATACACCTCTACAGAATTTTATATAATGGTTGCAATATTTTTACCAGCATTTAAATATAGATAGTTTTAAATAGTCAGTGTGGGTCTTGCATTGTATTGGTTTTTATGTTTGCCACTTTTAAATCAAGTACAGCATTGCACTTTAAGAGTATTATGACATAATTGCTTAATCTGGTCATATGATTTGTTATTTGATTGTTAATTGATTTAGAAGGGCAGTTCTGCCTTGATGTATTTTACTATGATGAAGCCCACAAAAAGATGAGTGAAAGCACTTAGTACGTTTTGCAAGCAAATAAACAGCTGGTGTGTGTTGTGGAATTCTTCCTTAGTAGCAAGAAGAAGCCTGGTAGAGGGAGAGATATAGCATTTGGGTCGATAAGTCATGCCTAATTTTTTATGTATTTTTTTTAATATTTATTTGTAGGTGACAATCAAACTTTAGCTTATCATCAATAAGAATTCCAGTAAGTTTTGCAGTAAAGACTATTTTGAGAGTTGTGTTATTTTGGCTGGTGATAGAGAAAGAGTTTTTTCTAAGGTGGTGGTTTTGGAAGGGGTAAATATTGTTAGTTTAATCTTGTTTGCATTGAGTGCCAGATGGTTATTTAGCATCCATTGTTCTGTAGAATAGAAGGCTTCTTGAGTTAATTGTGCTAGTGAGGAAGTAGTGGTGGCAGAACAGATTATAGTGGAGTCATTGGCATATTGGATGAGATTGGTGTTGGGGATGGCATGATAGAAGTCATTTATGAAGATATTGAATAGAAGGGGACCTAAGATTGAACCTTGGGGGACACCTGTGGAGTATCTAGGAAAGGTTTAAGCACATTTACACAAAGATAGTGGACTAGTGCAGGCAGGGGCAAAAACATAGGCTCTGAAATGGCATTCACCATCAGACAGCACAGCCCATGATGCCAAGCTCCACATAAATGTTGAGGACAAGAAGTGATGCCTTTCTGATGAGCCATTTTTGGCCATGTGTTTTGTGTTTGTTTCTATATTTTGACCAAATTATACATGTGAAAAAGTGGTTGGTAGGACAGTGAGGAAAATGGAGAGCAAGCAGATGGGAGGACACAGGGGAAAGAATACAGGAATTTGCAGGATGGAGGTGGAAGAGCACCATAGCTATCCATTTCCTCATAATATATATGTATAATTGTACACAAAATATGATGAATCTGGAGACTCATCAAACCAGAGATGGACGGCAACAAAATAATAACACTGTACAGTCAACTGGACCAAATCAAGTGAATGAAGTGATATGGAGAGCCATATATGGGGAGTATTTTTTTTCTGGGACAGGTGTCCATTTCTTGTTTGTGGTGGAAAGAATGGACTGTTGGGGAAGGTGCTTAGGAATAAGAGAGTCAGGTAGGTAGGGTAGGTTAGGTAGCAGGCACAGACATCCAAGACAGAAACAGGGATGGTGATAGATACAAAAGGCTGAGGGACACCATGATTGTGGATAGGAACATGATATTGGACATGCAGCAACATCCAGCTTGTGCCCAGTGAGACTCCAGTACTCACCCTCAGAACAGTCATCACTGTCTCCTGTGTCAGTTTCCTGGGTCAGTGCTCAATGTGACATCGATTTGGCAATCTAACACAGAACCTTTTCAACTCTGACAATCCAGGCACTATGGCTCCTCCCTATTATGTCCTCCACCAGCCCTGTCAGCTCCTGATGTGTGAAGAAATCACCACCTCCACTAATACTGCTCCTGGTGGGTACCACTGAACCAGCAGCCAGGGCTGAGCTACCTGTAAGGTAGGGAGGCAACTCTGACAGGTTATGACATAGATGTGCTTGGTGTGTTTGTGCTACCTCTACTGCAGTGGTCAGTCTAGCTGCTAATGGTCAGTTTGGTTTCAGCAGCAATGTATCGCCAAAAAAAAAAAAAAAACAGGATTGGGGGAGACAAAACAGAGAGAATAAGATCAATGGGATGACATTATTTTATTTATTTATTTATTTATTTGACATTTGTTTACTGGGATAGTCTAGCTGGGCAGGTACCCATTTTCATTGGAGGTCCCAATGGGAAATCCCCAAACAGTTACAGAAAAACAGAACAAAACATAAAGTCATGCAATAATTATAAATAGAAAGGTACACATGTTGTACACAAAACAGTTGAAAATCATATAATTGTCATGAATTTAGAAAGATTAGCTATTACAATATTTGCTAAGAGTAATGTATGTTTGGTTTAATACATAAACAGTAGGACACATAGTTATGTTCACCTTTGCAAATTCAGATATGTGAAGGCATTAATGTGTCATAAAATAAACCAATCAAAGGGCTTTTATATAAGACATGGACACATTTATTTCACTGTGCTATGTCAGATATATTCTTTCCAAGTTAATAATCACAGTTACAAGCATATATTTATATATTTCTTTTCATTTGCTTTCTTGAATTTTTAATTTCATTCCATATTGTAATTAATAATTTTGAAATACTATTGTGTAATAACATCCAATTTCTACTTCTGGGAATTTAACCCACACATAACTAAATAGGTATACTCATTGTCCATTGCAATCAGTAAGAGCTATTAGATATGCCTGCTCAAGCTGATATGGACTGCTGACCTACATAAAAAATATCTGAAGTGTATTCATACCTGATGCATACTTACCCTGTGCCTCTCTGAGGTGAGTGATTCTCTCCTGATGTTCCTTATGGCTTTATGTTATCTATTCTGCAGCTGTACAGTAAGGGGATAAAGAACATGAAACATAATGAATGTCTGTAGTGACTGAATGATCCCTGCTATATCATTGACTAGTGATGGCTCGATATACTTCCACAATCAGTTATTTAGGTAATGCCAGGTAATGGGAAAAGGGACAGGCAAAAGATGGCATTAGATCATTTTGACACATGATATGCAATTAATAATGACATCATTTCAAATGAAATTTCTGTCCATCAGGATTACTACTTGAGAGATATATTGATGTAATCCTTCATATCTAATACAGTTTTCCACAAGTCATGTTCCTGCTTTTGTGTTATCACAACTTAGAAAATTTCATATTTCACCTCAAGCATATCACATGTTGTTAGAAATATTGAGAATAGCTAAGTTTACAACAACAACACAGTAGAAAAATTATCTGCAAACTGGATTTGAATGCTGCATTACCTGTTCTCGTTCTCTAAACTCACTGCACAACTTGTGCCATAGATAACTAACAGGTACATTTTCTTTACTCAGTACTATCCAGAGGGCTGACTGCTGCAGACATGCATCTGGCTCATTTGCTCTACAGAAAGCAGACCAAATCAAATTTTTCAGTTTTTGCATTCAGTTGTGAACAGTGGTAGCAAGCTGCTTGTCGACCATGTACAAATGAAAAAGGCAAAAAAAAAATTATATATATATATATATATATATATATATATATATATATATATATAGTTCCTTAGTCTGCACCATATCATTATTGTTTGCCTTTGCAAATGATTCACATGCAGGATCTCTAACGGTGGTTTCCATACCCTTTCTCTCCCTGCTAGTTTTTTCTATCCTCCAAGCACTCTCTCTTAATACAAGTTCGCCACTAGATGGAAGCACACCCGCATCCCCACTTTCAATAACATATTGATCAATATTGCCCTGCTTCCTGCATCTCTCACTATTTTCTAGCCTATCAAGAGTTCTAATCATCCCTACCACAGTTACCACAACCTTTTAACTCCCAGCACTCTCTTAAAACCTCCCTGCAGTCTCATCCTTCCAATTACAGCTGTTATCCACTGATAGATTTTTGCAGACATTCCCTTCACATATTTTCCTAATTTCTGGCTCTGCATCCCATCAGAGGTTTTCCCCGTCTCTTCTCTTACCTCAAAGCTCCCTCCCTTCTCCACCTTTCCCTTCACCACCGCTATATCTGCTTGCCCTCCTTTTGGCACCGCTTTTAAAATCATATCCGCTAGCCTCTGGATGTTACTGCCATGACTACCCGTGTTCCCACTGGTAAGTGAAGCAACTAAGACCTGGCTAGTTCCGCTGACCTTGATATGTGCACTTGAATACTGCGGCTGATTATACTTCTACTTGCTGTTTCTCTGATATAGCATTGCTTGCTAATGTTTCTGTAGTCTTCTGAACGAACTTGTACCAAGGGCGTGCTAGCTTGTTTGTAACTGCTGTATATATTATACATGCTATTACATGATTCTAGGAGTGTTTGCACTGATATATTGGCATGCTATTAGCTGTTGCAGTCTAAGCTGTAAGGCCCTGCCTTGAATTGCAGCCCACCCAAATAGTGAATGATTATTTCTAGCAAGTCAGAACTTAAAACACATTTCATAGGCATCAAACAGATGCTAACAGCATCTCCTATGACTCTTCATGCATGTCTTCTAATAATACATGAGTAAACCTCCTCTTCTCTATCCTGCAACGTGTGACTTAGCTTAGCAAAGTGTGGTTACAACTTGTCCCTACAGTGGAAATACAGTACAAACCCAGGCCTCCTAACTTTTTGTCTGCATCAAGACTTTTAAGGCCAGTATAGAGTGGGTGTATTTGTCCCCAAAGTTTATCACTATACTTCTGTATTACTTCCAGTGATAATGCTCATTAGGCTATTGACCATAATAACCAGTGTAATCTGGTTTCCAAGCAATAAGCTGCCTAAATGAGATCGCAAAAGGTATCACAACATCAATCTAACAAGTGGTTGGTGTAACTAGAGTGTAAAGCTGTTTCTTTGTTGAGACTCGGCTTGACATGCCCTTATAATGTATATGGTTTAGATTGCAATGCAATCCCTTTCCTGCCTAGCCCAAATGTACAATGGATTATTTGTAATACCTGCCTAAACAAATGCCTTACACTTGCACTAGCGAATGCTTATTCAACTAGCTTCTGTTTGTTTATCCTACTGTATGTATTGCCTATTTTTATCCAGTGATATCTCTGGAATAACTCAGGTTTCAGTGTCCTGTGTGCTATTGGCCCAGTATATTGACTGTTGCACTACAGCATTATACTGTGAATAGATTTCAGGCTGGCTGTATTGAATTGCATCTTATTAGGATCTTACCTGTAACCATGGTCAACTATTGTCTTTGTATCTCACTAGTCTTCCCTCCCTTACCTAACCGAATGCTTTCTGCTGTAGCTTAACTCTTTTTTCTTCATTACATATTGCTAATGTCCCTGCATTGAGTGCTCCCTTCCCAAAAAACTATTTTGTGGTCTGACTGGTTCTTCCTCCTTACAGAGACTGCACCAGAATTGCTGCTAACCACCTCTGGACTGCATCTGAATGTACAGTATGTTTAAACTCCAATTCCTTTGTCTGCACCATATCTTTATTGTTTGTCTATGCTAATGGTGCACACCACAGGCTCTCTAACAGTGGTCTCCATACCCTTTCTCTCCCTGCTAGTTTTTTCTATTCTCCAAGTGCTCTCTTACTACAAGTTCACCACTAGATGGCAGCACAGCCCAATACCCTTGTTCAATAACATATTGAGCATTATTGCCCTCCTCCCCACATCTCTCAGCATTTTCTAGTCTATCAAGAGTTCTAATAATTCC
Organism: Protopterus annectens; assembly: GCF_019279795.1. Classification (NCBI taxonomy): domain Eukaryota; kingdom Metazoa; phylum Chordata; order Ceratodontiformes; family Protopteridae; genus Protopterus; species Protopterus annectens. The sequence continues at coordinate 90,332,260 of NC_056745.1, read as the reverse complement.
TACCAAAGTTACCACTACCTTTTAACTCCTAGTACTCCCTTCAGACATACCTGCAGTCTCATCCTCCCAATTATGGCTGTTGTCTACTGATAGTTTTTTGCAGACATTCTCATCATGTACTTTCCTGTTTTCTGGCTCTGCCCACACTGTACGCCCTCTGGGTTCACTCTGCTCCCCTACCCTGCCCCCAATTCCCACCCATCCCCCACTACTTCTACTTTTATAACCATAACACCACTCCTATCAATGAAAGCACCAGTCAAACCAGACTCCACCCACACTCATATTAACTACCCCACTGCCCCCTTACCTACTCAGACCCACCCATAACTCTACCTATATTCCACTCTCTCTACTTTCTAAACCTATTATACCTCATTCCTCCCACAAACACTGTTACCTCCCCCTACCTTACTCTTCTCATCCCTCTCTTAACCTACCATTAAGCTAGCTCTTCCTCTAATCAAACCCTGCCATTACACAACTTATTCCACTCTACTTACCCATACTTACTACTTATTCTCAATACCATAGTGCTGCAACCATGTCTATCTCACCTACACTTTTCCTAATCCACTTATTTTTCCCCCTGTCCTTCTGCCTTCTACTCCACCTAACCTGTCTCCCTAACTGCCCTCACTACTCAACCCAACATGCAACCTCTATTCACTTTCACAAAGAAACCTCCTACACCTCTCACATTTCTCCTCACCTCTACCAAACCAGCATTTCTCTCTTCTTTACCATTAAACTCTTCATCTATCCTAATCATCACCCCACCCTCATAACCCTCACCCCTTATTCCTTCTATCATTTAACCCTAACACTTCTAGAACCTCAAAACTTCTAAGCCATATCCTCAAACATATCTCTACCCTTCTCTCAGGTGACATCCACCCCAACCCAGGACCTCCTACCAACCAGACTCCAAACCAAATTTTAACCCCCACTCTCTCTCCCCAAAAAAATCTCTACTTTTCACTATCATTAATGCCCAAAGGCAGTGTAATAAACTACCTTTCTTCCACGTTTGGCTTGCCCACAATCACCCTGACATAGTAACAGTCACCAAAACATGGCTTAAACTACATCTGAAAGATTCAAAAATCACCCCCCCCCCAACTTCAGAATCATAAGAAATGATAGAACTCAAAAGAAAGGTGGTGCAGTAGCTCTACTTTTTTCATCCTATCTAATGGTCAATCCTTATACCCTCCACATACCAAAATTTAGTGCAGCTGAAATAACCCAAGCCCTCTTAAAGATCAACAACCATAAAAGCATCGCTATAGCCTGTCTATATATATATATATATATATATATATATATATATATATATATATATATATATATATATTTCCCTCCTGGAAATAATATCCCCCTCCTGGAAGACATACTTTCTTTGCTTTCAACTAATATTGTCAACTTCTTCTTCTTTTTCTTTCGACTGCTCCCATTAGGGGTCACCACAGCAGATCAACACTTTCTATTTCTTCCTTTCCTCTGCATCTTGCTCTATCACACCAACCACTTGCATGTCCTCTCTCACCACATCTATTAACCTTATCTTAGGCCTTCCTCTTTTCCTGTTACCTGGCAGCTTCATCATTAGCATATTTTTCCCAATATACTCTGCATCCCTCCTCAGCACATGTCCAAACCAATGTAATATTGCCTCTCTGGCTTTGTCTCCAAACCTTCCAACCTGGGCTGACCCTCTAATATAATTATTCCTAATCCTGTCCATCATCATCACACCCAGTGCAAATCTTAACATCTTCAGCTCTGCCAAGTCAAGCTCGGACTCCTGCCTTTTTGTCAGTGCCACCGTTTCCAACCTATATAACATAGCTGGTCTCACTACCCTCTTGTAGACCTTCCCTTTCACTCTTACTGGTACTCGTCTGTCACAAATCACTCCTGACACTCTTCTCCACCTACTCCATCCTGCCTATACTCTCTTCCACACTCACCATTACACTGAACTGTTGATCCCAAGTATTTAAACTCATCCACCTTTGCCACCTCTACTCTCTGCATCCTCACCATTCCTCTATCCTCCCTCTCATTCACACACATATATACTGGTTTAGTCCTGCTGACCTTCATTCCTCTTCTCTCTAGAGAATATCTCCACCTCTCCAGGGTCTCCTCCACCTGTTCCCTACTCTCACTACAGATCACACTGTCATCTGCAAACATCATAGTCCACAGGATCTCTTCTGTCAAACTGTCCATCACCATTGCAAATAAGAAAGGGCTTAGAGCTGATTCTTGATGTAATCCCTCCTCCACCTTAAATGCATCAGTCACGCCCACTGCAGACCTCACAGCTGTCACACTACCCTCGTACATATCCTGTACCACTCTTATATACTTCTCTGACACTCCCGACTTCCTCATACAATACTACAACTCCTCTCTAGGCACCCTATCATATGCTTTAGATTCTCATCCCAACAACATATCCGACAGTGGCACTTTGCCTGACTCCCTGAGCGATTACCTTCCCACCTTCATTCGCTGCACTCCTTTCTTTCTTCTCTTACAGCACAACTATATCTTAACCCGCAACCTCAAAATCTTCAACCCTCAGTCCTTTCCAATAGCCTAAAACAGATGAATTGGAATCCATTAAAAACTCTTCCTGTTGATGATGCCGTTGCATACTTCAGCACTACTTTCACTAACCTACTAAACTGTCTTACCCCTCTCAGAACAAAAAGAACAAAATCTATTACTGCTCCGTGGCTCTCCAAGAAAACACTAATCCTCATGCATACCAGTGACAAATTATGGAAACTCCACTAACAATATAGAACACCCAGTACCCTCACCGAATATAAACAACTCCATAATAAAGTTAAAAAACTAATTGCTTTTGACCACAAATCCTACTATTCCAAGCTCCAAAATAACAACAAATCTAACCCCAAAAAGTTTTGGAAAAGTATCTCTAGCCTCTTCAGTCCTGGCAAAAAAGACAACCCCTGCCTTGACCCTAGCTCTCCAGACCATATCATAGCCTCCAGGTTTAACTCCTTCTTCATAGACTCTATAGCCATGCTTACCACTTCATTCCCTCAGAAACCCACCACTCCATCCACTGCTATTACCAACAACCCCTCCCTCTCTTCTACACATACTTCTCATCCCTCTCTCTTCACCTTTAAACCTATCCCAGTCTCCACTATAAAAAAAAAACTCCTCCAAAAATTTAAATTATGTTCCAATGACCCTGACAAACATCCCACTAACTTCCTCAAGTTGGCGGCAGATGGTATAGCTCTCCCCATCTGCATCCTAATAAACCGGTCTATCCAGCAATCCTACGTACCACTCCTCTGGAAAAAAGCCTTCATCATTTCCTTACACAAAGAAGGCAACAACACTGACATCCCTAACTTCTGTCCCATAGCCATCCTTTCCCCTATCTCAAAATTTCTTGAAAAATGTATTCACTTTCAACTTCTACCCTAACTTCTAGACAATCACCTACTCACTTCTACGCAATATGGTTTCAGACCTGGACACAGCACTACCACAGCCCTTCTATCCTTTCTCAAAAATATTAACCACCCCTGTGATCCCGGCAATATTGTATCTGCTCTTCTCTTAGACCTTTCTAAGGCCTTTGAAATGATCTCTTATAGCCTACTTTTATCTAAGCTCTCTCATCTTAATCTATCTCCCTCCTCTTTAAATTAGTTTTCCAGATATCTCTCTGATAGACAGCAAGCCATCAAATGGAATAACCACACTTCACCCTATCTTAATGTACCAACTGGTGTCCCCCAAGGATCAGTCCTGGGCCCACTCCTATTTAGCATCTTCATAAACAACTTCCATCACTGCATCCCTAATGTCAAACTTGTCCAATACATGGATGACTCAGCCATAATCTGTTCTGGCAAATCCCTTCCTAAACTAATGCATATAACAAAAACTGTCTTCAACAGTACTGAAACACGGATGCAAAATAATCACTTAGCTCTCAACGGATCCAAGGTCAAAGTCATGATCTTTACCCCTTCTAAAAATACCAAAATTGACTCAATGTCCTTCTCTGTAGTAAGCCAGAATAATACCTCCATCAAATTAGTCTCTCATACTAAGCTTTTAGGTGTCCTTATTGATAATCAATTAAAATGTGACATCCACCTTCAAAGCAATATTAAAAAAAAACACCAGAAACTATGAATGCTTTACCGGCATAATCGCTTGCTTTCTTCCACAACTAAGCTTACCTTCTCTACCACATACCTTCTATCCTCTGTCATGTATAGAGCTCCACTCCTTACCAAACTGCCAGCCACCCTAAAAACAAAACTGGCATCCTGTTACAACAAAATTTCCAGATTCACTACCAGCTCAAAATCCTCATCTCACCACTGTGACTCCTTATACTCCCTAAACTGGCTAGAACTCTCAAACTCTCTCTCTTATATCCAACTCTCCACTGCTCAAAAATTCATTTTTAATCCTTCTCTATGCCCCTCCCTTTCCTCCATCCTCACTATGTACCTTCCAGATAGAACCCTTAGATCTAATAACTGAAACCTCCTTGAAGTACATAAACTATCACGTAGCCCCGGACAACTTCTTCTGTCTTACTCACTTGCACGTAAATAGGACTTACTTCATCCCCATATCCATACTACACAAAATGTTTCTGCTTTCAAGTCCTTGCTCCATTCATATCTCTCCTCTAAATGGGAATGTTCTTGCTCCCACCCCTCATAATCTTCCTCCCCCCTACTCTTACTTTCACTGTCCCTCCAACTACCATTCCCCAGTTTAGGCTGGCATCCTGCCAGCTACTTAGGCACAATGTATTCTTTAGGAGGATTTTATACTGCTTATGTATCTCAACATTTATTCTAGAACATTATGTATTAATTATTACCGACTGTTTTTAAGCAAACTGTATTAACTCTTTGTACAATCTATTTTTGATTTTTGTATTGAAGCTTTTATTGTACTTCTTGTGAATATGTGTACAATTTGTATTGTGGAGCTTTTCTCCCAGGGCCTCCATTGAAAAAGGGCTCACCTGGCCCAATGGACTCTCCCGGTCAAAAAACTGCAAATAAATAAATAGAATATATATAAAGAAATTATATGCAAAAATAAAACAATTAAAGGATCTATCTTGTAAGGACCAGATCACTTATACCATTAACATGAAACATTCATTTTTTTTTTTGCATCTGGTTTGCCACATCATGAGTAACATTTATGTCATATTTCCTCAGGCTTTTATTTTATGTCGACAATAATCGTATTACTCCTTTTGTGCTATCCCACTTTTACAAAATGCCATATGTTACATCATCCATAGCACATATTGTTATTAATAATGAGAAACGTTGAGTTTACAGTGAACTACCCTAACATACATTCAGTGCACAGGGATGAAACCAGGGTTTAATAACAACAATTAGACCACTTAAAACTAAAAAACAGTGCAATGGTGTACTGAAATATCTAATATAGACTTAAAAACCCTAGTTAAAGCAGTCACAGACTGCTAAAATGAAAGCAAAATGAGATCAACAAATGAAAACACTCATCTGTCTTTCTCTGTGTAGTAAAATGTCATGGATATGTGTGTAGTAAATAAGTTCAAATTACATACAAACCAGGCAAAAAACTATATGCCTTTCTATCTATATCATATACAGTGAACAGAGAACATTTAACAGTGAAATAGAGAAAAGTGAAGAAATGTTACCAGAAAAAGTAGACAATGTTTGATAAAGACTATAGTTGGACATGACAGGGGAAATAAATAAAATTATTTCAGAGTTTTACTGCCACTGACTTAGAAATGCAGCTTCTAACAGCTATTACAAATAAAATGATAGCCTAAATAAAAATCATCAGCAAATTAAGAAATGCAGCTTAACTTTCTTTTCATTGGAAGAAATGTTTTGCCCAATATTTAAATTTCGAGGCTGGCAAAATATTATTTCCCAATCAATTATGAAAGCAAATGCATAAAAAGATATATGGAACACTCTGAGTGTAGTAAAGCGGAAAGAAAAGCTAGTAGATACAATGTTTTGGTCGGGAATTTCAATTCAAAGACAACAAGCAGTTCAAAGTTCTTCCATCTGCAATGCATACTGTAACAGCAATTTGGATGAAAAGATGCATGAATATCCAGTTTTCAATTATTCTTGCAGCCAGGAGGGTACTTACTTGTTCCATTTAAAATAAACCATATGTCTTATATGTGTAGATTATTATTCTGAGTTCCCTGAAATAATCAAAATGCTAGACTGAAGTGCAATTGTGTTTAATTAATTAGAATCTATACTCTAGAAACAGGCAACATCCAATGTTCTTACATCCATTAATGCTCTACAATACACAAGTCATAATTCAGAAAATCTATGCTTTAATGGGAATGACTTGTCCATACTTTGCTTAGTCTTGTGGAAAAGTAGACAGAAACATCTGAACAGTAAAGAATATCATGACAAAAAGCTGTTGCAAAATGATATACAGAAATCCTCCATCTCAAGGATGCAGTGTAGACAAGCAGAAAGATAAGAGATAGACTACCTACTTCAGTTGTCTTATTAATGTCTGAAATAACATAAAGGATAGCCAATGCTGGAAAGAAATACATATATATATATATATATATATATATATATATATATATATATATATATACAGAGATGCTACTGTGACTCAGAAAAGCAACAAATGTACAGTTCTGAAACAATGTAAGACACCAAAAGTCAGAGAAACATCCATTGCCTGTATCTGAAGGAGGTGGTAGTACCAAGATCATAACTAATTTGATAGGAAGATGTTAGGATGTATACAGGAAATATCACACAATTTTTCAAAAATTTTATCAAAGTGAAAATTTCACAAAGATGAGAAACCAGAATATGATGGTGAAGTAACACAGACAGGCAGGTAAGAAATTTCTTCCAAGTGAATGCAGAACTGTTTCACAAAGAAGATCAGATGTCCATAGTAAACAGATATTGTAAATTCCTCAAAGTGTGATATACGTTTGAAGAACCCAGGCAACTATACAGCCTATTCACAGTTAAAATGATGACAAGGGCTGAAACTTTCATTTATTTTAAAATATGTTTTATGTAAGTAAAAGACATTTGATTTTGATGCATATAGCCCCTGATATGCTAAGTGTAGATTTTAAATTAGTTTTTAAATGATCAATACAATGTAACAAATGCTACATATAGATAAATAGATATAAATAGAGATGCAGATAGATATAGATACAGATATATGGGTCTGTTGATTTTCATTCAATGACCTAAATATCAACATTCAAGATTACCAGAAAATGTCGACATTGCAAATGTTGACGTGCTACTACACATGCACTAAGCACCAGCCACAATGTATGCAAAATTAAAACATAAAAAACATCATCCCCACCCGCTGTTAATTTTATATACTATCTCGGAGATTGAGCAATATCAAGGAAAGTACATTTCCCCTACCTCGAATATTGTGAGATCTCACAAACCTGTCAACCATCTGTTTCGTTGCCTGAATTTAATCGACTAAACAGATGTTGACCAACTATAGAATCGAGAATATTAAGTTCCACCTATATATATATATATATATATATATATATGGATCTAGTTAAATTAATCAAATACCACAAATACCATTTATGTTGCTGTGCATAATGTCAAAACAAATTGATTGATTAACATTGTGCACATTGACACACTATTATGCATATGCCGAAAATTACTCACGGCTCATGCAAAGCTTTAAAAAAAGCACAAAGAATGCATCATTTTTGCAGGGTGGCATTTCTACCAATTATTTCCCATATGTCCTGAGATCAGTTTAATGAAGAGCTGCATTTCATATTTGGGCTGTAAAATCTATGACTTTATTGCAAATGTGTTATTATAAATATGATGTATTACTGTGCCTTTGTCTGAATTACAAAAACTACATAGCTATTTGCTTATCTGCTTTGCTGTTTCCTTAAAAAATGCAGTTTTATCTCACATTTTCCAATGTTCAAACATTGGTAGATTACAGTGACATTAGATTATAGTGACACAGCAGTTCTTATGCACTCAAATCCTGAGAAGTGTTATTAGTATGACAACTAAAATGCAGCACTGCATTTACATGTATAAAACAGTAAAGGCATTTGTTGTCCACATGCAACAACCATAATGACTAACAGTTTATTATCTGAGATGCAGCTGCACTATTTCTTCATTGGAAACCGTACAAAGACTGATCTTCTCTTACAATCCTTCAAGCACGTAATTTTCTCCTAGTCACTGAAATCTGGCATTTGTACTTTCCAATTCAGTACTGTTCATCTTTATACAGGTGTGTTTAAAGAATTCAAGCAATCAGAGTCACTGCATAATTAAGTTTGCTCCATGTTGTAATTACTTGTCCTGTAATTGCTAGTCCAAAAATTTTGAAGAAAAAAAAAAAACATAGTGAAACTAAACACAATCAGGGAATGTTGCCAGTCTGTGCTCCTTTTTAAATGTATTTTTTTTTTTTTTTGCAGGGGGAACAAGCCACACTGTAGTTCCCAAAGTAGGAGGACTACACTTCTCATATCCCCATTCCTTATGTATATATATATATATATATATATATATATATATATATATATATATATATATATATATATATATATATATATATATATATATATATATATATATATATATATATACTATCCAATTTTACATGCCATAGAAAACAGGAAATACAATGAGACAAAGCGATCCCAGAATTGGTATTTAAATCATTTTAACTTAAAGTTACACTAAATTTGTCTCGTTTTGTTGTAAGAAATACTTTGTGTACTCGGCTGACTACATTTTCTGCACTGCATCTGACGGGATATATTTAGAACTGTATGAGCCCATGTCACTAGCACGGATCTGTAGAGATTTTGCTTTGAGTCAGGATTACTCTGTGATTTTAAGGAGAAACAGAATAAAAAAATCACCTGGCAACATTTGGAGAAAAGTAAACCCTTTTACTAAAGGTGTTACTGAAAAGAGGGAAAACAAAATGAGACACTGAGGACAAAACCAGCCTTTATGACTATATCCTTATGGCACTTTATTGTAATCTGGGACATGCTGGATATGCTACACACTTTTCTTGATTCTACTAAAGACCTGCTTGTGTTTGCATTTTGTATTTATAGTTAGTATGAAACTGCCTTGAAACATAACCACCCTGAGTTTTATTACATATGAGTAGCATCTTCTCACTCACTTTTTAACCGAGCAGCGCTAAAGATCCCTTGAGTACTAAACTCAAAGGCATAATTGTTGCATTATTATGGTCTTCCTGCATTGGTGACTGTTTATATTCCTTGAGCAATGCTATTTCTTACTTCAACAATTGCTACACAGCTTTTTCCTAAGGATTACTATTTTTCTAATTTAAATGTCGGGGTATATAGATGTTAAGCTTTATTACTGCCCAACATCATGATACTAATACTGTCTGTTTACCGGCATGATTGCTTGAAACTACGCACGTAACTTTTTCTGCAGATGTTTACTTTGTTTCACAACAAGCTGCTGATGCATATATTTTAACTTTGAAAATAAAAAGAAAATGCTAGGGTTTTGCAATTATAGCTCTGCTGCCTGCTAGGAGGACTTTTCCACTGTTTCACTTATTCTTTCCATGTCAGTAAACTGCTTCCACATGCCAGATTTTTTAACTGTAATACACAGCTGACATTAGCTTTGTAACAGGACATACACATGTAAACCGGACACGGCCATTGGCAAAACACAAATCGTAGGACACTGACATCATCGTTTTTCTCTGCATATTTTACATGTGTAGCACAAATAAACTTACCCTGCTCTCAAGTCAAGTTTATATTTATGTAAGCAAAATATGCATTACTCACAAAATAGATACTTTTCGGATGTACTTCACAACAGATTAATTGCTTTAAAATGAATAATCCTTCTTCACCAGTCTTCTTGAACTCAGTGTTTATTTGAGTTCTGTGATTTGTATAAAGAAAAAGACACAGGGCCCACAAGGGCTGTTTTCTGTGGAGATAATCTTCTCAAAGAAATTACCTGGAGAAGTCCCTATCACATGACATCCCTAAAAGAGATTATTTTCAGAAGCCCCTATCACATGACATCCTAACACATTTTGATGCCACTTTCAATAAAGCTAACCCCACTTCTATATCAATATGCACCACTGTCTTTTATACTCACAAGCATCATTTGCAATGGCTAAAGCTTAAGCATGCTCATTTTTACTACAATCTACTTAGTATACACTAATCTGTATGCTTGCCTAACTCATAACAAGGTTTTACCTATACGAAGGGCAATGATGCCGCGGTGGTACAGCAGTAGCTTTGTTACCTGACAGCAAGAGGTTCTCCCGTTCGATTCTCGGCATGGCTTGGGAGTGCTTTCTATAGGGAGTCTGCATATCCTCCCCGCGGTTGGGTAGCGTTCGAAAGACATGCGTGCGTAATTGAGTGTGCCTTCGTTGAAGGTTGGGCGTCGAGCTAGCACCTCGGCGTTTCATAAAAATCTACTGCCAATCATTAGTGGACCGGAGTTCCACTGTGGCGACCCCTTACCGAGAAAAAGCTGAAAGACAAACAACAAACCTATATGAAGGGCAGCTCTTGTACTATTAGACCCTTTTAGTTTCTTAGATACGTTTATTAGGGGTAGGACTACTCATCCTAACTATGCTTCAGCCATCTTCAGCAAAAATCTGTTTTTTATTTATCAGTGAAATTTACTACAAACAAGTAGGCCAGGCAGCTATACATTCTAAGGGCTTTAATATCTCTGGTTATATCAATATATGTACTTGTAGTCTTTCAGTTATATTACTAGAATGCTTTCTCCCAAAGGCTTTTAGACAGTAACCTGGCTTGTTTGAAGAGTCCAGAATTTAAAGGTGAGAATGTTAAAGGGCTGTTCGCATAGCTACAGTAATACTCATGTAGTGGGGTTTGCACTGGATTATAGCCACTGGCAGATGTATTTAAAATCTAATTATTACATATAGAGCCCTACATGACATGGGTCCTGCTTATTTAAATGTGGTGCTGGTTCTCTATGTTCTGTCTAGGCCCCTAAGGTCATCATGAGATGAGCTATGGTTGATCCAAGAACTCATTGCAAATGTTCTGGAGGGGTTTGCCCTACTCTTATTTGGTTCTGTTTTTTGGAATTATTACCTTCTGCAATAAATATTTGCAACTCAGAAGCCTCCTTTAGAAGCAGCCTAAAATTTAATCTGTTTACATGAGTATCAAAACCTTAGCAAATGTGCTGACTTGAATGCCTTGGTTGTAATGTTTATCTACTTTAATATTCTACAGACATCTATTTTCTTACTTTATATGTAAAATGCTTAGGAGACAGACATTTAAATGCACTACATAAATAAATAAGCCACTGTAGTGTCCACCATCAGGGGTGGTACGGTGGTAGTGTTGTTACCTCACAGCAAGAGGTTCTCCTGTTCGATTCTCGGCGTGGCTTGGGAGTGCCTTCTGTGTGGAGTCTGCATGTCCTCCCTGCGGGTTGGGTAGCATTTGAAAGACATGTGTGCGTAAATGGGCATGCCTTCGTTGAAGGTTGGGTGTCAAGCTGGCACCTCGGCGTTTCGTAAAAATCTACTGCCAATCATTAGCGGACCAGAGTTCCATTGTGGTGACCCCTTACCGGGAAAAAGCTGAAAGACCAACAACAAACAGTGTCCACCATCAGGGACCATCTGATGTTGATTACATAATCAGATTGTTGTAACGAATGAACAAAGATGTTGAAATGCTGGAAATGCTGAGCAGTTATAACTATACTCTACTGGCAAATATGAAAAGTGTGCGTTATCATGACAGAAATGCTGTATATTATCATGTCCTTCCTCATTATCTCCACTTAATGAAAAAATACTTTATCGGAAATAAACAAAAATAATCTGGATCTATGGCATTAATATACCCTTGATTATAATCTACATGAAAAAACACAAAATGGGGAATGCACTGGTTTTGAATTTAGTATTTTGGCAAAACCATTGGGACTAGGGGAAAATAATAGGAATTTTCAGAGTAAATTATTAAATATGGAATGTAAATTTATTATTAATTACAGAACCTTGTTTCCCAATGGAATGAATTTAGAGATTTAATAATTATTATAAAGTATTATAGAAATATTTTGTATTGTATTTAATATTTTTGTATTAATTAATTTTGTATTTATCAAAGTCAAGTTGAAAATGCATTATACATTATATTATTGATTAATTGTTTAATTATTGTGAATAATTAGGGTGTGTATATATACTGGTTAAAGTAAAGTGATGTTATTCCATGTGAAGGCGAAGGCCGAGGTACCAGAATTCAGTAAAGAAAAAGTTAAATCCAGTTTGGCTGCTTCTATCTTTTGTGTTTTTTCTTGTTGGAGCTTCTATTTGGATTCCTTGGAGTCCAGAAGTGTGTTTTTTGCTTATAATCTACATGACCCAAGATTATTGGCTTGGAACTAAAATAATTAGACAGTGGAAAGTAAGAGTGAGTGTTAAACACCAGGTTGTTTACTGAAGTGTTGAAGGGGGGCACTGGAGGCTGGTGGCCATTCTGACACATACAAGGGGAGTTTAGTAGGTAAAACAGCCATAATCAGAAACATTGGCTTGCCCTGGTGATGGCAGCCTTCATTAGCATGTGGGTAGCACCACTCACATGCAGAAGGAGGGCATAGTAAGCTCTTATGGTGATGAAGATACCCATGATAGTCAGCAAATGGCAGAGCTACAGTCTAAATTGAAAAAAAAAATGGTGGCTGCATAGAAGATGGTCTCTGAGAATGAAGAATGGGCTGATTGATCACAGTGGTCTGATGGCTGGCAAATGGGAGGGTGAATAAAAACAATATAAAATAAATAAATAAAAAAATTAAAGCTATATTAGTATAAATGTTGTGGCACTGGATATAATACAGGTCACTAAGGCATATATGAATAATTAGAGCCTGAAGCACAAACTGACAGCAAAAAAGATTATTTGACCAGTATGAAGTTACTTCACCTTAGAGAGTCGGGGTAAGTTGGTGTTTAATGCTGGATTTTCCTGTAGTGGGCAAAAGGAAACTAGCCTTAGCCTCACTAAATGTGTTTGGTGAACCTGCATTAAGACAGTATATCACAGATGGCAATGACAGTACAGGAGGTGACATTGGAGTTACTTTTACATCAACTGGACATTCATTAATCAGGATTAGTCTATACTGAAGGGAATGAAAAATAAAACTCACTCCCAGTTATGGAAACAACCCCCTGGTGCTCTCATTCCTAAAGATTCTGTCATGATTCCAACAATAAATGTGGATGCCAAAAGGCTCAATAGGATGGTGTCTTATGTCAGTCAGGATGAATGCAGAAATGAATGAGAATTTAGGTCAGCTGAGCCAGGGGGATGATATCACAGATAAATAAATCATGTTCTTGGTGTTAGACCTGCAGTGATCCAGTTCCTGTTGTCTCAGGATTCCTAGATGGTACAATTTAACAAGAGGGATCCTTTTTAGTACATCACTGTCTGTGGTTCCAAATGGAACTTCCTTCCATTATCTCTGGAGGAGCTGCAGTTTGCCTCATCCTATCTTCCTTTACAGTCTGGCCTTTTGTCTAAGGTGCTGTTATATTTAAGGGCTGTTCACACTCTGTGCCAGTGAACACTGTGAAATCATGCTCTGCACAATGGCAGTGCCTTTAATGCTTGAGTCTAGCAATTCTTTCCCCGACAAACTCAGTTTATATATTTTTAGCTCTCACACAGATGACCATTGGCTGCCACTAGCTCCTTGCCTTGCTCACTGGGTCTACTGGACCCAGCTTAGCCTCATCCTAAGCTCTACCTAACTCATGTCTGGTGCTGGTGAGGAGGCCAAGGATCCTGGTGCAGTATCACTCTGCTATTAGGCAGCACCCCAAACCACTACCCGGCAGCAGCCTTGCAAGCTCCACCTTGGCTGCCATTGGGTAATGCATGCATGTTGCTGTGCAAGTACAACCTCCTGAGAAGACAGCACATCACTTGTGGCATAGAGCTCACCTGGCTCTTTATTTTGCTATTGCAGTTATCCAGGATGCCTCCCTCCCAGGATGGGCAAGTCAGCATTTGCCATTCACTCTCATCTTCCACCACCCAGTTTCTCCAATACCCATGCTACTAATTGAATAAATATGGGCCATTTGAGATGCAGCAAGGCTTTATCCCTCTGTGCCATAAGGCTGGGTCCACACAGTTCCCATATCAATCCTGATGTGCATAATATAAATTTCCTTTGTTTAATCTGTAAAGTAGCCATACATTCAAGTGTCCACATGGGCACCAAATAACTAAAATCCAAAAAGTTAATGTCTTTGTAGCCTGAGAAAGGAGCATGAAGGACAAGCACTGTCATATGTACAAGATATTTAATCTGGCCATGTAGGACTTTCGAGTAAAAAACAACTGGACTGCTTAACAATGAGGAGGATGGTGGGTGGATGAAGGGTCTTCATGTAAATATTGGAGGGAAGATTTCACATACAGACTCAGATCTCTGACAGAGGGAAATCTGGTAAAGTCTGACAAATGGATAGTAGACATTGGACCTGCCATCCTAGAGGTAACTGCATATCTGAATATCCCATATGTAGTGCACATATGCTCACCCTGTGAGGATATCAGCTCCTGTCCATCCGATGCCTCAGTAGCAGTATCAACCTTCAGTTTACTGATCAGAGTCAACTGGAGACTGTCCACAAGAAAACAGTTTTTGAAGTCACTGTTTTAAGCTTGGAGTGGACAGCTATCACTCCCTCGCTCTTCCCTTCTCCCATGCCAGAAGGTTTGAAAGACGCAGGTTGAGGATAGATTACTGGGTCTTCCTTTGTCATGTCTAGTAATTTTGGCCTTTAACTTGAAATAATCATTTGTATTTACGTGAGAATTCTGTATGCAGGAGTGGGATCGCGCATTCAGGGAACATGGTCTGATGTCAGCAGCAGTTCCAGCACAGACTTCACATGTCACTGCAGCATCATTGGCAGGTGTATCCCTATGCAGTGACTCTGAATCACCTGACACCTGGCTGATAAGCTTCAGAAACGTGATGGCATATGAACTGGAAATGCATAAGTTGGAGTTGGTGCTGGTTGGTGGACATCTTCATCTCTTATGTATTCTAAATAAGGATGATGGCCTTCAAACCCTTTATTTTTGAATCAGAAAAGAATAACATTCCTCTTTCCGCTCACCAAAGATGGCTCATCTTTTGGGGAAATCCTGTGGTTTCTGAAGGCCTGCATGAATGGGCCTATAGCTCACATTTCTTAACCTCAGAGTCATCTCATTAAGTATCTGGACAAGAAGGATGAGGACTCTTGAGTAATCTCCTGATGTAACCATTCATTAAGGATATGATTTATGTAGTCCTAAAGAGCTCAACTCTGTTCATTGGAGTCTAAAGAAGGTAGATACAATTTATTAGATCCAGTCTGAGTATAATGCGCTACTGACATTCATGGGCTAATTCCTATTTTATCTTCACAACCCAGAACAGTACCAAAAATCAAATTTCTTGCTGCTAAACAGTGAATCTAAAATCTAGAATAGGGTGCGGGAAAGATCTTTTTTTTTTTTTTTTTTTTTTATTTAATGTGTTGAGGTGTAGGAATCTCCACTTTGTCTGGCTTCCTCTCCACCTAGATCAGGAAGGTAATGCCACTGATTTCTCTTCCACCCGACTCTTGATTCATGGTGGATGTGGTATAGACTCTGTCTGTGATTAACAGAATGGACGTCTGTGTAACCTAGATGTAGACTGATTGTGCTGACCCTGTGACTGAAGCAACAGGCTCAGACATGTGCCTGTACTGGGTGGCTTGTCTGAGGTTTTGCTGTTTTGTGAAGGAGCGTCTGTAGTCCATCCTGCAAGCTTCATTCAGCAAAGATGGCTTTATCTGACAACAGCACAGGACTTCTTTGATTAAAAAAAAAAAAAAAGGAAAATAATACATCTCTGTTGTGGAGGATTCCTTCAGTCCAGCGCTATGCATGTTTCATTCAGACCCAGCCAAACCAACAAGAAGGCATAGCCTTCCCAAGCACCAAAGAAGGTATATAAGTATCATGCAGTCTTGCCATTTATGGAGCCACCCAACACACTCATGAAGAAAACTTCAGGGACTCATCCATCAAAGTCTATAGATTCTAGTCTAGGGCTGTTTAGGCAGATGAGTTCTGTAGGTTTGGTTCAGCAGGGACAGCCAATAGCCTGTGCTAGAGGCTATTGAAAATAATGATGGTTGACTATTAATTCCTCTTCCAGCCTGGGCCCTATATAGAGGCCAAGTCCATTTTCATACTGCTTTTGGAATATAGGTTCATAGGTTCATAGGTTGGTAATGGGCTATCTGCCTGAAGGCATATATTAGCCCAGCCATGTTGTGCGGTATTCACCTCCCCTTTAATAGTTCCCTAGACCCTTGTACTAGCAGCTAGTATCCTTGGCGCCTATCTAGTAGTGCTGTTGGTGTGATCCCTGGTGTGAACTTTCTGTTACCCATCCACTCATCAAGGTTCCTCTTGAAGAGTGATAGTGAGGGGCTCTGTCTTATGTAGATCAGGACCCTGTTCCATAGTAAGGGAAGTCTCTGCGAAGGGAATCTATCCCTCCAGCATGTTCTATTCATTGTTGTGTTGAGGTTTATATCCCTAGAGCATGTAGCTCGAGTAGATTTGGTTTTGCTAAGGTGGAGCATGTTCAACAATTCTGGGTTGGACATGGCTCTGTACGTTAGACAGAGATCACCTCTGAGAAGGCAGTGTGCAACAGAGAACAGTTTTAGCTTTTTCAGTCGTGCTGCATAGGGAAACTGTTTGAGGCCAGTAATCCTCTTGGTTAGGTACCTCTGTGGTCTCTCCAGCTGCTGGAGATGTTTAGCCAGGTACATTCCAATTGGTGCATTGTACTCAATAATGGGTCTGATGAGGGAAGAGTAAGGGGGCACCACTACATCCTTAGATCTTGATGCGAACCCTTTCGTGTCCAGTCTTTATTTTTCTAAGTGTCCATAGAGACCGTTCCTTTCTTGGAAGGAGATGAGAGGTTTTACTTTTGCCTTTTAATTGTTGTGAAGTGAACAGAAGTCTGAAACTTCAAGAGGCAGATAAAAAACATATTCTTGGTGTTAGACCTGTGGGGATATAGTTCCTGTTGCCTCAGTATTCCAAGATAGTGACTTTTGAAATGGGGGATCCCTTTCTGGTACATCACTGTCTGTGGTTCCAAATGGAACTCCCTTCAATTAGCTCTGGAAAAGAAGCACTTTCACTATGAAGTGCTCTCATTCACACTTTTGTCTGAACCCAGAGCATTTACCAAGGTTGTATTTGCTCTCATTCACACTTTTGTCTGAACCCAGAGCATTTACCAAGGTTGTATTTGCTCTCATTCACACTTTTGTCTGAACCCAGAGCATTTACCAAGGTTGTATTTGCTCCCATTCACACTTTTGTCTGGACCCAAAGCATTTACCAAGGTTGTATTTGCTCCCATTCACACTTTTGTCTGAACCCAGAGCATTTACCAAGGTTGTATTTGCTCCCATTCACACTTTTGTCTGAACCCAGAGCATTTACCAAGGTTGTATTTGCTCTCATTCACACTTTGTCTGAACCCAGAGCATTTACCAAGGTTGTATTTGCTCTCATTCACACTTTTGTCTGAACCCAGAGCATTTACCAAGGTTGTATTTGCTCCCATTCACACTTTTGTCTGGACCCAAAGCATTTACCAAGGTTGTATTTGCTCCCATTCACACTTTTGTCTGAACCCAGAGCATTTACCAAGGTTGTATTTGCTCCCATTCACACTTTTGTCTGAACCCAGAGCATTTACCAAGGTTGTATTTGCTCCCATTCACACTTTTGTCTGAACCCAGAGCATTTACCAAGGTTGTATTTGCTCCCATTCACACTTTTGTCTGAACCCAGAGCATTTACCAAGGTTGTATTTGCTCCCATTCACACTTTGTCTGGACCCAAAGCATTTACCAAGGTTGTATTTGCTCCCATTCACACTTTTGTCTGAACCCAGAGCATTTACCAAGGTTGTATTTGCTCCCATTCACACTTTTGTCTGAACCCAGAGCATTTACCAAGGTTGTATTTGCTCCCATTCACACTTTTGTCTGGACCCAAAGCATTTACCAAGGTTGTATTTGCTCCCATTCACACTTTTGTCTGAACCCAGAGCATTTACCAAGTTTGTATTTGCTCCCATTCACACTTTTGTCTGAACCCAGAGCATTTACCAAGGTTGTATTTGCTCCCATTCACACTTTTGTCTGAACCCAGAACATTTACCAAGGTTGTATTTTTGATGGCTGTCTGCACAAAGGCTGTTCATTAAAGAGCTGTGCATGGTTGCTGCCTCATTTCAGAACATTGAACCTCATGTGTTCTAGTACCTGGATGACTGGATCACAATGATCTCACTGAAGGAGTCCTAGGAAGCATTCCTGCAGAAGTCATTTCCTTGAATGCACCTCTAGGGGATGATCATAAAAGGGAAGATACCCTCCCTAATTTCATTAAGAGTATTATTTCCATTAATGTGCAGCTGCAAACTCTCCAGTAATGGTTATCCTTGTCCATGGACAAGGCCCAAGACATCATGTCAGTGTGTGAGAAGAAGCAGAAGTTGGTCCACGTCCAGTCCTCCTTATGCTTTCCAACTTAATGGCTACCACTATTTCCATAGGGCCATCTGTTCTTTGAGGATTTAGATGCTGCAATGGACTATAATGTTCAGTGGCTGCAGATGATTCCTCTATTCACAAATTTCTTACTGTTGGCACACCTTTTTTACTAGGTAATGGACTGGGCTACTCTCACTGACCTTTTAGTGGGCCATCATTCTTGCAATGGACCAGTATGAAGTTTTTAATGACCGAAGCATTACTGGTGTTGGGGGAGCTCACCCTGGCTCATCCACAGCAGTTATAGCCCTGAGTGACACAACAAGCTCTCCTAGTTCTGTCCAACAGGGTATTCAATAGCTGGAGAGATAACCAGCATCATTTGTGGCATACACCTCCAATCTAGTCAGACCTTTTTGTTGGGGCATCTCAAGTGATTGAGGTTTTCTGGAAGCTTTCCACCTTGCAGATATCTGGGTGAAGTAGTACATCTAATTACCTCAGGTGGTCAGTTTGCAGGTTATTGTAACATATCTCAGGCACTTTTATGATCTGAGCATCAGTAATTCAGTGGTCAAGGTTTGCATATCAGCTTTATTTTTCCATCAAGTTCCTGTGGGAGGAAAGAATGTGGTTCAGCACTGCTGTGTTAATAATGTCCCATATGGGATCTGTATCTCTACCCACTTATGTAGAATCCACACTCTTTGAAACTTGATCTTCAGGACTGACTAGGCTACACATTGCCTTTTCAAACAAGCTGATTCAATGTCATTCAAATTTATATACATACATCTATATCTATCTATGTATCTATCTATCTATCTATCTATCTATCTATCTATCTATCTCCACACACACACACACACACACACACACAGTATATATATATATATATATATATATATATATATATATATATATATATATATATATATATATATATATATATATATATATATATGTATACTTTTTCCTGCTCCATTCTCTTTCATGTAAGCTTTGCCAATTCAGCATCTGCTTTAAGATAGATACACATTCTTTCTAGCATCTTAACACCATCTTTGTTCTTATTTAAACTGGAACGCTCAAGCTAATTTTCCACTCTTTATTTATAATACTTTTTATAACACCCTTTACTATACCAGGTAATGATCATATCTGTAACTGTTCTGTCTTGTATTATGTGCATTTCTTCTACATACCAAACATGCATGATTCCCATGACATCCCAACCTTTTCACCGAATAGCTGTTCCCAGTCATCACTACCCTGCTATCATCTGTCTGGCGCTATCTTCCAGGAGCAGAACATGTAAGCACAATCCATGTTTTCTTAAGTACACCTCTAATCTCAGGAAACTTTCTTCCTCCTACCTCTTTTAAGCCTTGCTGATATCAAATACCATGTGTGCAACACTGTTATGGATTGATCCCATACATTATACCATTTCCTTAATCCATTGGTGGAGCTTACTCTCTTCATTAACCAACCACCAGGCTGCATTACTCATGGTCTACCATATATACTTGTATACACCAGGCTACATTACTCATGACCTAATTATATCCTTGTATATACCAGGCTGCTTTACTCATGGCCTACCGTATATCCTTGTATACACCAGGCTACATTATTCAAGGCCTACCATATATCCTTGTATACACCAGGCTACATTATTCAAGGCCTACCGTATATCCTTGTATATACCAGGCTACATTATTCAAGGCCTACCGTATATCCATGTATACACCAGGCTACATTATTCAAGGCCTACCGTATATCCTTGTATACACCAGACTATACTTACACATATCCTTGCAAATAATACTCATCCTCCTTTCCTAGCATGAGTCTGATTATCCCAGAGAGGCAGATGACAGTGAAATGATGAATGGTTCATATTTTTTTGTTTATATATGATCATTAACCTATTATTATTAGGGCAATAGCCATTAGGAATTCCCACATCATAATATTCTTACAAGGTAAATGAGGATCTCAGTTTCCTTAAATGCCCATTTCTTGACCTTACATTCAACCAGTTGTTTCCAAGTATGAATCCTTTGCCCCAACCAAATCAGAATATCCCTTTGGTTGCATTATACTTAACATGTCAGGGATTTTCTGATTCTCAGGGTTATAGTATTCTCCCCAGTTCATGTCTCCCCTTTTTAGAAGTCCCAATGAGACAGCCTTCTTCTCACCCTGTACATCCTAAATGAGGAGTGTATGACCTTATAGTCAACACTTATTTAGCATATTTTTTAGTCTCACATACTTTGCCAAGTTGAAGGTAACCACATATGTTGGAAAATCTGGTGGTCTCAAACCAGTATACATTATAGGTGCATTTAATCTGTCTGTTTCTCTCCTACCTTTATGGTTTCCATAAACAATAAGTCCTGAATCTTTTGTAAGCCTTTAAGTTCAAAATTACTTGGTATATTCCTAAGTCCACTTACCACAAGAAGAATCATAACACTGACTGCATTAAGCCTACTTGCAAAAGAGTTCCTTTTTACAATACTCTTATACATTTGATCCTTCATGCAAAATTAATGTCCATCTAAATTGTTGTTTATAGTGTCCTTCAAACAGAGCCATAGCTGGCTCATCCAATGTCCAGTGCCGGTCATGTCAATTCCACCTTACACCCATAGCTCTTCTTTGGTTCCTTACAGTGAAATCCTCACCCCCCCCCCCCCAGCTGTTCGAGTCAGGGAAAAAAAAATTCTGTCATGACTATAGTTGTTGTTGTTGTTTGTCTTTTTAGCTTTCTCCTGGTTAGGGGTCGCCACAGCAGAACTCCGGTCCGCTAATGATTGGCAGTGGATTTTTATGACACCGAGTTGCCAGCCTGACACCCAACCTTCAGTGAAGACACACCCATTCAAGCATGTCTTTTGGAGGCCACTCAACTGCAAAGAGGACATGCAGACTCCACAGAGAAGGCACTCTTGCCGAGAATCGAACAAGAGAACCTCTTGCTGTGAGGCAACAACGCTACCGCTGTAGCGCTGCAGCTTTCTGTCATGACTATAGGATCTTGATTAATTCATGGGCTACCTTACAGTGAAATCCATGCCTCCCTAACCTATTCAACAAGACTGGCCTTTGATCAACTGATGCTGTAGGCAAGAGGGTTCCACAGCCCCCACCACACCACCAGTACCCCAATTCTGGTTTGCCTGCACCATTTAGATGACTTTTTTTCTCACAGTTTATCTTACTCTTCAGTTTTTTTCTGTATTCATTCAACATATTTTAAAAAAACATTTCTTCCCTACAAAAAATGAAATAAATAAATACAGGAAAAGTGATTTACTAGATGCCCATGGCAGTTGCCTAGTTGGCCTATGCCTAAGGCCAGCTATGGTTTTCTAGTGAAGAGAAAAAAACAACTTTGTCTGGGGTCTGACTGTTGGAAGCCGATTAATCCATCTCTTTCCTTAAAGTGAACTCCACTTCCCCTTAGTTAAAAAAAAAAGGACTTTGGCTGGGCTGATACTATCTAGCCATGCCCTCCCTTGCTCTTCAATAGAAAAGCAAAAAAAATAAAAAATAAAAAAAAGCTGATTGCAGGAAGCCAATTGTTGTATTGACTGAAGAGGAAAAAATGAATTTGGGGAAAAAAAAACAAAAGGGCTTTGGCTGGATTGAGACTGTAGGAAGCGGATTGGTCCATCAGCTTGCTTAGAGTGAAACCCACACTCACAATCACATCTTCTAACACTTTACACCTAGGACGATTGCCCTCATTAACCTGTCCTTGATTCACTACTGCCTTCAAAGTGTAGCCTACACTCAGGCCCAGATAACTGGGATACATTGTAGGCTACAGATCTCCACAGGGTCTGCTCCTTATGCCCTCTCCCAATATGAGTAGAAAAATCTTTGTTTCATTACACGTAAACTTCCAATCTCTTATCAAATTCTTTAAATAAATCCAAGATAGACTCTATGATGTCATCAGTCTTTCCTGAAAATAAAAACAAATGTCTGCAGACAATAAATAAAATTCCCTCTCTCCTTGTGCTCTAATTTCATCAGTTTTCTTCTGACTCTCATGGCTAGTTCATCCATAATTAACACACAGAGTTCTGGCTAAAGATGGCTTCCTCACTTCATGACCATCTTAATACTTGTTTCCACAGTCAGCCCTCTGTGGAGCAAAATACTGAAAACCAGGTTTTGATATAACATTTAAACCACTTTATAAAGTTTGGGTAAATATCCCACATTTGTAGAACATACAACGAAAATGATTACTTGACAAAATTGAAAACCTTTCTAATATCGAGGAGAACAATACCAGCTCTAGTCTACTTTTCTAAAAATCACAGAAGAACTGGAACAAACAAAGATGTAGAAGATGAAGATGGATCTAAACATATCCAGTGTTGGAACTTTGGGTTGTAACAGATGTAAAGCATGTAAGTTTATAGTGCATAAATTTGATTTTATTAATAAGATTCCATTTAATACTAGTAATATTTTTACATGTAGCACAGAAGCAGTGATATATGCGCTTAAATGTCCATGTGATTTATACTATATTGGACAAACGAAAAGAGCTTTTAAAATTAGACTGTTAGAGCATATTAGGGACATAAAAAAACAAGAAACAGGAGAGCTCTATTGCAACTCACTTTGAACATTTTCATAATAGTGATGGTGGGGGGCTAAAAGGTACAATTCTGGAAAAAATTAAAACTTCAAAGTTTAATGAAAATGTTTTAAATAATAGATTGTTGACCAAAGAGTCTTTATTTATTCTTAAATTTAATACATTATATCCATGTGGTCTTAATGAAGAGCTTAATTGGAAATACTTGATTTTAATTTTTTAATTGAATAATTGTTTGTATAGAGTATAAGAGGCAAGTCTTTTTGAATGTATTTTACTCCTTGAAGGCTTTGGGAAGAGCCGAGACGTCAGAGTTTTATTGCATACAATAAATCTGTGGAATACGCTAGTCTACTTTTCTGTCTAATAAAATAAACTTAATCCATTCTCTTTACCCTAACAGCCTCAGAAAATGCATGACTGCCCATTAACTAGAAGCATATACAGGGTCTTGTCTAACCTCAAGGCCAACATTTTGGGCCAGGATGTTAATATCAAAACAATAGTAAAACTGGCCTGAAATACCCTATTCAGATTTTTTGCTATGAAGCATTATGATCTTAGGTTCATAGGTTCATAGGTAAGTACTAGGCTATTGGCCCTAGGGCCTATATAAGCCTAGCCAAATGGTACCCTTGTTTTTGCCACCCAAGAAAATTATTTTCCTGTGTCCCTGTCAAGCAGAGCCACAGAAGTGATCCCCAGGGGGAATTTCCTATCTCCCATCCAATCATCAAGAATTTTCTTGAAGAGTGCTAATGAGGAGCTTTGTTTGATATAGATAGGTAGTTTGTTCCAGAGTATGGGAAGTCTCTGAGATAGGAATCTATCCCTCCAGCATGTTCTGTTTATTGTGGTAACAAGGTTTAGGTCCCTAGAGCATGTAGCTCAGAGCGTTTGGGATTTCTTTACGTGGAGCATGTCCAACAGCTCTGGGTTTGACATAGCTTTGTATGTTAGGCAGAGATCGCCACTGAGTAGGCAATATGCGACAGAGGAAAGCTGGAGTTTTTTGAGATGGTCTGCGTAGGGCATCTGTTTGATGCCAGTAATCCTCTTTGTGAGGTATTTCTGTGGCCTTTCCAGTTGTTGTAGATGTCTTGTGAGGTACATACCAAAAGGGGCGTTGTACTCTATAATGGGTCTAATGAGTGATGAGTAGAGGGGAACAAAGACCTCTTTTTTCCTGGATGACAAACTTTTTGCGATGAGGTGTGCCACATAGAAGGATTTCCTGACTACTGTGGCGATGTGATTATCAAAGGAGCGACTACTGTCCACCTGTGTCCCTAGGTCTCTTATCACACTTTTAGTGTTAAGTAGGCTACCGCCTATGTGGTAGTTCATGGGTACAGAGTTTTTACCAAAAGGGATGATAATGCACTTTCTGGCATTGTGCTTGAGGCCATGGCTTTGACACCAGGCATCTGTCTCAGTGAGGCCCTTTTTTAGGATGTCCACATTGTTAGGAGATTTGATTATGGCTCTTAGTTTGCAGTCATCTGTGAACTTTGTTAGCCAAA
Source organism: Protopterus annectens (assembly GCF_019279795.1). Taxonomy (NCBI): domain Eukaryota; kingdom Metazoa; phylum Chordata; order Ceratodontiformes; family Protopteridae; genus Protopterus; species Protopterus annectens. Next base: position 90,307,342 of record NC_056745.1, on the reverse strand, counting down.
GACCTTCTGTGTTAGACTGTACTTCAGAGAAGTAGATACCAAACAAGAAAGGACCTAGGACTGAACCCTGTGGTACTCCACTTGTTACTGGTCTAAAGTTGGATTTAGAGTCTGCTACTTTCACAGTGTGGGTTCGGTCAGTGAGCCAGTTGGCAACCCATCTTGTGACATAGGGAGTTATACCTAGTTTAGTGAGGTTGTCTATAATTCCAGAGTGGGGGATGGTGTTGAAAGCCTTGGCGAGATCTAGATAAGCTGTGTGTACCACCTTACCCTCATCTACAGCTTTGGTGACAACTTCAAAGAAGTCTATCAGGTTTAGGAGACATGATCTGCCTTTTACAAACCTGAACTGGGTAGGGTCCAGAGTTTAGAGATTACCAATGTCATTGCTTATAAATTCCATGATGATACGCTCCATAGCCTTGCAGACCAGGCTCATCAGGCTAATGGGGAGGTAGTTCCCGGGGTCCGTGGTGGCTCCCCCTTTGTGGAGTGGGATAACCTTTGCTGTACACCATTCAGTTGGCACAAAGCCTGAGGTGAGGCTATGACTGAACTTGGTACTTAGGTGGGGTGCCAGTTCATTCTGTAGTTCATGTAGAACGCAGCCTGGGATGTTGTCAGGTCCCATGGATGCTGTGTTCTTGGCTTTGGAGAGTGTGTTTTTTACCTGTGCAGCCGTGATTACAGGTACTTTGCATTCTTCCGGTATAGAGATGGGCCCTTTAGGGGATGAGAGAGGGGTAAAGTTATCACTAAACCTGTCTGCCAGGATGTTTGCAGTATCAGTTGGTTCTGTATATTTAGTGCCATTGTGCTGTAACTCAGAGCAGATATGAATGTTGCCATTGAGATTCCTGACATTGCTATAGAATGCTTTGTGGTTGTCTTTAGAATCAGTGGTGATTTTGTTTTCGTAACTAGCTTTGGAGGATTTTATGAGGGTTCTAGGCTTCTTACTGAGGCTGACCATGGAGTTCCTCCAATCATGGGATTTTACTCTTTTTTGCAACAGTTTCTTTCTTCTGTTGTAGAGTTTGTTTATAGCAGGGGACCACCAGATTGCCTTCCTTTTTTGGAGGATAGCATCTTGGTTCTGTTAGGGACTGCATGATCCATGCACTTGTGTAAGTGCTTATAAAGTGCAATTGTACAGGATTCAGCAGTAGTATCTCTATTGTCCATCAGCATAGGTGTCATTAAGTTTTCCACTTCTGTCTTAAGAAGAGTGAAGTTGACTTTGGAGAAATTTTTTACGGTGGTTTCCCTAATGGGGGTTGGGGCCGGGATGTGGATGTCTAGGGTGATTTGCTTGTGGTCGGATCTGACCAATGAGAAATTGATCTCTGGTGTGGAACACCAGTTGCCCATGTTGGTAATGACCAGGTCTAGGACATTGCTGCCCTGTTGGGGGTGTGGATAAGTTCATCCAAGGCATTGGAATTTATGAATTCCAGAAAACGTTGAGACCAAGGGTTGGTACATGAGTAGTTTTCCCAGTTAATGGTGGGGTAGTTGAAATTACCCATTATTAGGGTGTTAGGTTGTACCCTAATATTTTCCAGTGTATCAAGAAATGAGGAGTGGGAGTCCTGGGGCATGGTGGGGGATCTGTAGCAAGCTACAATTTGCATTGTGGTCTTGCTTGGAGTTAGTTGCACTTGGATAATCTCAGATGTATTATGCTGAGCAACTAGCCTGGAGGTGTGGATATCCTTAATGAATATGGACATGCCTCTGCCTTTAGTGCTTCGGTCCAAGTTAGGTAGCCGAAAGGTGTGGTATGAATTATAGCCTGGTAATGCAGGGGTGCTCTGTGGAGCCTTGAACCAGGTCTCTGTCACTGCACAGATGTCGATGTTCTCATTTTAAGGAGTGCCCCGAGTGAGTGTATTTTGAGGTTTAGACTTCTAGCATTGAGTAACATTACCCTCAGATTTTGCTTGCTTGTACCTGTTACGGTGGTGAATTTGTCATTTGAATCTTGCCTAAAAAAGGCACTACAGGGGTGGCAAGAGCCTTAACCAGTATCTGGAATCCCAAGACGACAGGTGCAGGCCATCTCTGGCAAAGCATCATGGTTTGTCGATCATGTCATCCCAGGCAGACAGATACTGGATCCCCTTAGAATGACACCAGAAGCTTAGCCAATTGTTGAAGTCAATCATTTTGTCCTTGTACTGTGGTATCATTCTGGGTGATTGTAGGATGCTACTCAGGGCTAGGGTCATACCTGCCTGGGCTACAAGATCAAAAAGCTCCTCCATGTCTCTTTTCATGTAGTCCAGGGAGGTATATCTCAGGTCATTCACACCAACATGAACAATGACAGAGTCATATTTGTACTTGTTGTGGAGTGACCTGAGTGCATGTGTTATGTGGTGGATCCTGGCACCTGACAGGCAGCTGACAGTGACTTTCCCCTTGTTTAGCCTTGTGAGTGGAACATCAGTGTGCCTGACTATAGAGCCACCTATGACTAGAGTGTTAGGTACATTGTTATGCCTTATGGGCTGTGGTTGAGTGGCACACTGAGTTTGTGGGCTATGTGTCATTTGGGTTGTGTTGGGGGTGGAGGTTCCATACGTTTCTGCTTTGGAAGTCCCTGTTGCTTGGGTAGATTTTTTTTGAGAGCCTCCACAAATGTAGGTGTGTGTTTTGTGTTTCTATGTGTGTGTTTTGGTGGTGTACGTTTTGAGGGACTATGTGATGAGTGTGGTGTGGTGCAAGTGTTTACCTTCTCCTCTTGACTGTCTAGTCCAGTCTTGGGTGAAGAGAGCTTTGCTTCCAGTTTGGTTATATAAGTGCATCTCTCATAGGTTGTAGTGTTGGGTGGTAGGAGGAGAGGGTTGTCTGTGTACATGAGGCAATTGCTGCATTGCCCCAAGATGCCCAGATTCATCAGGTAGACAGGAGAAAACACCGGGAGCTGACCTTAGACATGCCTGGATAGGTGTTTATTTATTAAGTACTAAAAACTGTTTTTCTCTAGACAAGTGAGGAAAGGTGAGTGCTGTAGTAATTTGTAGCTTATTTAGTGTTTACAATGAGTTGTGAGCAAGTGCTGAGCTCAAAGAAACAGATTTGAGTGCTGAAACTAGAAAACTGGCTAGTTTTTTTTTTAAGGGAAAGGTCATCGTGCCTCTTTACTCATCCCTCATCAGGCCCATAATTGAGTACAATGCCCCTTTTGGGATGTACCTTACCAGACACCTGCAGCAACTGGAAAGACCCCAAAAGTACCTCACCAAGAGGATCAAAGGGCTCAAACAGATGCCATATGCTGCCCGGTTAAAGAAACTCCAGCTCTACTCAGTGGCCTACCGCCTGTTCAGAGGCGATCTGTGCCTGACGTATAAAGCCATGTCCAACCCGGAATTAATGGACATGCTGCACCTCAGAAAATCCAAATCCCATCGAGCTACGCGCTCAAGAGACTTGAACCTCAGCACTGAAATAAATAGGACATGCTGGAGGGACAGATTCATAACCCAGAGGCTCCCTTCACTCTCGAATAAAATCCCAGTCCAGGTTAGGCAGAGTCCCTCATTGACTCTCTTCAAGAGGAATCTTGATGAGTGGATGGGAGATCGTAGGTTTACCCCGGGTATCACTTCTGTGTCACTGTTAGATAGAGGCACAGTATACTAACCTCGAAAAAGGGCATAGCAAAATAAATTTAAAATGGGTGGCAAAAGCCAAACACATTCTGGCTAGGCTTACAAATGCCCTAGGGCAGATAGCCTAGTATGAACCTATGAACCTATGAACCTATAGGTAGTTTGTTCCAGAGTATGGGAAGTCTCTGAGATAGGAATCTATCCCTCCAGCATGTTCTGTTTATTGTGGTAACAAGGTTTAGGTCCCTAGAGCATGTAGCTCAGAGCATTTGGGATTTCTTTATGTGGAGCATGTCCAACAGCTCTGGGTTTGACATAGCTTTGTATGTTAGGCAGAGATCGCCACTGAGTAGGCGATATGCGACAGAGGAAAGCTGGAGTTTTTTGAGACGGTCTGCGTAGGGCATCTGTTTGATGCCAGTAATCCTCTTTGTGAGGTATTTCTGTGGCCTTTCCAGTTGTTGTAGATGTCTTGTGAGGTACATACCAAAAGGGGCGTTGTACTCTATAATGGGTCTAATGAATGATGAGTAGAGGGGAACAAAGACCTCTTTTTTCCTGGATGACAAACTTTTTGCGATGAGGTGTGCCACATAGAAGGATTTCCTGACTACTGTGGCGATGTGATTATCAAAGAAGAGACTACTGTCCACCTGTGTCCCTAGGTCTCTTATCACACTTTTAGTGTTAAGTAGACTACTGCCTATGTGGTAGTTCATGGGTACAGAGTTTTTACCAAAAGGGGTGATAATGCACTTTCTGGCATTGTGCTTGAGGCCATGGCTTTGATACCAGGCATCTGTCTCAGTGAGGCCCTTTTTTAGGATGTCCACATCATTAGGAGATTTGATTATGGCTCTTAGTTTGCAGTCATCTGTGAACTTTGTTAGCCAAAGACCTTCTGTGTTAGCCTGTACTTCAGAGAAGTACATACCAAACAGGAAAGGACCTAGGACTGAACCCTGTGGTACTCCACTTGTTACTGGTCTGAAGTTATATTTAGAGTCTGCTACTTTCACAGTGTGGGTTCGGTCAGTGAGCCAGTTGGCAACCCATCTTGTGACATAGGGATTTATACCTAGTTTAGTGAGGTTGTCTATAATTCCAGAGTGGGGGATGGTGTTGAAAGCCTTGGCAAGATCTAGATAAGCTGTGTGTACCACCTTACCCTCATCTACAGCTTTGGCGACAACTTCAAAGAAGTCTATCAGGTTTAGGAGACATGATCTGCCTTTTACAAACCTGAACTGGGTAGGGTCCAGAGTTTAGAGATTACCAATGTCATTGTTTATAAATTCCATGATGATACGCTCCATAGCCTTGCAGACCAGGCTCGTCAGGCTAATGGGGAGGTAGTTCCCGGGGTCCGTGGTGGCTCCCCCTTTGTGGAGTGGGATAACCTTTGCTGTACACTATTCAGTTGGCACAAAGCCTGAGGTGAGGCTATGACTGAACATGGTACTTAGGTGGGGTGCCAGTTCATTCTGTAGTTCATGTAGAACGCAGCCTGGGATGTTGTCAGGTCCCATGGATGCTGTGTTCTTGGCTTTGGAGAGTGTGTTTTTTACCTGTGCAGCCGTGATTACAGGTACTTTGCATTCTTCCGCTATAGAGATGGGCCCTTTAGGGGATGAGAGAGGGGTAAAGTTAGCACTAAACCTGTCTGCCAGGATGTTTGCAGTATCAGTTGGTTCTGTATATTTAGTGCCATTGTGCTGTAACTCAGAGCAGATCTGAATGTTGCCATTGAGATTCTTGACATTGCTATAGAATGCTTTGTGGTTGTCTTTAGAATCAGTGGTGATTTTGTTTTCGTAACTAGCCTTGGAGGATTTTATGAGGGATCTAGGCTTCTTACTGAGGCTGACCATGGAGTTCCTCCAATCATGGGATTTTACTCTTTTTTTGCAACAGTTTCTTTCTTCTGTTGTAGAGTTTGTTTATAGCAGGGGACCACCAGATTGCCTTCCTTTTTTGGAGGATAGCATCTTGGTTCTGTTAGGGACTGCATGATCCATGCACTTGTGTAAGTGCTTATAAAGTGCAATTGTATATGATTCAGCAGTAGTATCTCTATTGTCCATCAGCATAGGTGTCATTAAGTTTTCCACTTCTGTCTTAAGAAGAGTGAAGTTGACTTTGGAGAAATTTTTTACGGTGGTTTCCCTAATGGGGGTTGGGGCCGGGATGTGGATATCTAGGGTGATTTGCTTGTGGTCGGATCTGACCAATGAGAAATTGATCTCTGGTGTGGAACACCAGTTGCCCATGTTGGTAATGACCAGGTCTAGGACATTGCTGCCCTGTTGGGGGTGTGGATAAGTTCATCCAAGGCATTGGAATTTATGAATTCCAGAAAACGTTGAGACCAAGAGTTGGTACATGAGTAGTTTTCCCAGTTAATGGTGGGGTAGTTGAAATCACCCATTATTAGGGTGTTAGGTTGTACCCTAATATTTTCCAGTGTATCAAGAAATGAGGAGTGGGAGTCCTGGGGCATGGTGGGGGATCTGTAGCAAGCTACAATTTGCATTGTGGTCTTGCTTGAAGTTAGTTGCACTTGGATAATCTCAGATGTATTATGCTGAGCAACTAGTCTGGAGGTGTGGATATCCTTAATGAATATGGACATGACTCCGCCTTTAGTGCTTCAGTCCAAGTTAGGTAGCCGAAAGGTGTGGTATGAATTATAGCCTGGTAATGCAGGGGTGCTCTCTGGAGCCTTGAACCAGGTCTCTGTCACTGCACAGATGTCGATGTTCTCATTTTAAGGAGTGCCCCGAGTGAGTGTATTTTGAGGTTTAGACTTCTAGCATTGAGTAACATTACCCTCAGATTTTGCTTGCTTGTACCTGTTACGGTGGTGAATTTGTCATTTGAATCTTGCCTAAAAAAGGCACTACAGGGGTGGCAAGAGCCTTAACCAGTATCCGGAATCCCAAGGTGACAGGTGCAGGCCATCTCTGGCAAAGCATCATGGTTTGTCGATCATGTCATCCCAGGCAGACAGATACTGGATCCCCTTAGAATGACACCAGAAGCTTAGCCAATTGTTGAAGTCAATCATTTTGTCCTTGTACTGTGGTATCATTCTGGGTGATTGTAGGATGCTACTTAGGGCTAGGGTCATACCTGCCTGGGCTACAAGATCAAAAAGCTCCTCCATGTCTCTTTTCATGTAGTCCAGGGAGGTATATCTCAGGTCATTCACACCAACATGAACAATGACAGAGTCATATTTGTACTTGTTGTGGAGTGACCTGAGTGCATGTGTTATGTGGCGGATCCTGGCACCTGACAGGCAGCTGACAGTGACTTTCCCCTTGTTTAGCCTTGTGAGTGGAACATCAGTGTGCCTGACTATAGAGTCACCTATGACTAGAGTGTTAGGTACATTGTTATGCCTTATGGGCTGTGGTTGAGTGGCACACTGAGTTTGTGGGCTATGTATCATTTAGGTTGTGTTGGGGGTGGAGGTTCCATACGTTTCTGCTTTGGAAGTCGCTGTTGCTTGGGTAGATTTTTTTTGAGAGCCTCCATGAATGTAGGTGTGTGTTTTGTATTTCTATGTGTGTGTTTTGGTGGTGTACGTTTTGAGGGACTATGTGATGAGTGTGGTGTGGTGCAAGTGTTTACCTTCTCCTCTTGACTGTCTAGTCCAGTCTTGGGTGAAGAGAGCTTTCCTTCCAGTTTGGTTATATAAGTGCATCTCTCATAGGTTGTAGTGTTGGGTGGTAGGAGGAGAGGGTTGTCTGTGTACATGAGGCAATTGCTGCATTGCCCCAAGATGCCCAGATTCATCAGGTAGACAGGAGAAAACACCGGGAGCTGACCTTAGACATGCCTGGATAGGTGTTTATTTATTAAGTACTAAAAACTGTTTTTCTCTAGACAAGTGAGGAAAGGTGAGTGCTGTAGTAATTTGTAGCTTATTTAGTGCTTACAATGAGTTGTGAGCAAGTGCTGAGCTCAAAGAAACAGATTTGAGTGCTGAAACTAGAAAACTGGCTAGTTCTAAGAAAGAAAATTAAGCTAGAAGCCTTCCCTCCAACACAGAAAGTCTTGGGGGCTCAGAAGCTTACAAACAGTCCTGGATACAGCAAATCTGTATCTGGACTAGACAAATTAAAGGCAGGAAACAAGCTTAGAATTTTTTTTTTTTTTTTTGTGAAGTGGAAAGGGGAAAGGAGGAGCAGAAGCTAACTGCGTTAGCCTTCTCAAATGTTCTCCCTGGAATAGGTAGAATGAGGTAATGACACTAGACTGGGAGGAGTGTCCCAGATCAAATTTACAGTAGGGGCGGGCAACTGCAAAGCCACCAAGTATAAAAACACAATACCAAGACAGAGGGAGGGTGGGCAACAAAAATCAGAACAAACAAACCCAATCAGATGCTTAACAATTGTAGAAAATTCTACTTAATACCTCACACACACTGAGTAAAATAAAAGTGCTATAAATAACTCAGAAATAAGCAAAAAACAGGATACTTAATGTTATATATCTCAGATTCGTTAGCTCAGAGCCCTTCTTCTGACTTCCTCCGATTAGCTCAGTGTGAAATGGCAGAAACAGTTACAAGTTAACTTCTTAAGTAACAAAGTTGAAACCTGAAGCAATTGTAAAAAAGCTTTTGCATTGATTGAGACATATGGCCCTACTGGATCTCTCAGTATATTCCAATCTAAAATTTTAATCAACAGGTCCCTCCACTATTTATAAATTTTGAAAGAAAGGGTCCATAAATTGTACAAGATTTTAAGGTTGCTTTCTTTATTAATCTTTTCAGCCACATTGATCAACAGTAATCATTACTAAACTCCTTTTGGTTGCCTAGATGCAAATGACTATCAAACCTGTAAATAAACATATTTGTACAATTTCTTATGTTATTACACAAAGGAATATAATTTTAAGAAATGATGCATTCTTTTTGGACTGTATGTGCACTTTAGTTGTGTGTACTAATTCTGTACTGTATGAACTATATTATTGGTGCTAACTGTAAATTACATGTATTTCTTTTGGTTCCAAGGTCACAGATAAAATGAGTCCACACACCAGCCCACCTTTCTGGTTAGCAAATAAACAAATGTATATAATTCCTCAAATGAATGATTCAGAACTCTTTTGAGGGTTGATCTACTGACATAGGTTCATAGATTAGTGCTAAGCTAACTGCCCTTGCGAGCCATTTTAAGCCTAGCCAATTATCCTTTGTGAGACTCAAACCCTGCACCTTGTGTTTGCAAGGCAAACACCTTAACCATTAGGACACCCTCCCAGTAATATATCTCTACTTCTCTCTTCCTTCTTTTTTCTCTCAAACAACAGATTATCAAAGCTCATATTTTAACTTGCACAGAATTTTCTAAATCCTAACCATATGGCCTGTCTTTCTCTTAATATGTTTCCATTTACTCTCCAAGATGGCTTTAGATAATTGAGACTGTTGATTTAATACCTCAACCCCATGTACAAAAATGGGAAAGGGTTGGGGGCTGTGGGTGGATGGACTTACACCTCAGATGTTGTCTACAAACTCTTCTTTCTTTTCTTTGAATTTCAGTGCCATGTACTTTTGCATGATTTTCCTCATAAACTGACCCCCCAGCTCTGTTCCTCTGGTTGTGATATACTCAAGGACTCGAATGTACATCATCTTTTCCTTCATTGTGTCTCCATTTATATACAGTGGAGTACATTAATAAATAATCAAGCTTCTGTTCCGGATTTCTGTAATATTTTTGATTCTGTTCCTTATTTCTTCTCTACTTGGCCACGACTTCACCATGATTCAGCTCATATGGCTAGCTGAATCTCTTAGCGACAAATTGGACTAATTTGATCCATGTCCACCTCATTGTTCAGAACCATTCAGAGTAAATCCTTTCTTTCTGCCTCCACTTCTATATACCCCACCTCAGTTACATTATTAGTTAATCCTACGATAAGTGCCACACAGTCAGAAACTAGCCCTTCCCTAACCTCTGTGCTATCAACTCTCTTTACAATGTCTTCCTTCATTATAACAGAGTTCAGCCTGATACGCTGCATAACCGAGTTTCTTGAAACCGTATACATCACTGAGTCCTTATGTATACGCCTTACGATATCTAGCCTTTCCTTCCTCCCTTATGCTAATTTGAAACATCCTGCTATCTCATGTGAAACACTTTCTTCCCAAATGGTCTACCGTTCTTCACATATACAGTTCTATTTAAATTGCCTACAATCACTGCTAAATATAGCGGTAAAAATGCGTTTTCTCAACCTGAAAAAGAGCAGTGAAAAAAGTGGGTCGCCAAGGTTGGTGGAATATAAATGACTTAAGGTCCATGGATATCACAGAATTCTGTCTACCTATATTATCCACTGCTTTCTCCTTTTAGCCAATATTTTCTTCATCTGCATTAACGTCTTTCCTAAACATGATGCCCATGCCGCTCTTCTTCTCCTCTTAGGCTTATGGTTAACAATGATAGTTTGAAAAAATCTTGCAATTCAACATACCAATGTTTTTAACATTAGTTCATTAACCTGAATAAAAGCAGCTTGACTATTCTCTCTTAATTATTTTGAAAAAAATCTGCCTTTTCCTTGTAGAATGAGGATACACTGTTGTTATAAACTAATAATCTGATACAACGTGCTTTATGGCCCGTGCCAGTACCTGGCTACTGTAACCTTCTCTGCAGATCTTGGAGTCAAGTTGTTAAACTAACAAGTAGCATGGAGGATTATAGTTATGAGGTGTTAAAATGCTGCATCCTGTGGGTTTGATTCCGTAAGTATCAATTTGCCTACCATGTGATCTTGTGCAAGCCACCTTATCAGACAATACATTCAGGAAACTGGCTAGGCTCAAGTTTCAGTCTCAGCTTCTTAATTCTGAACTATCTTCCATTTTGGAATGTGCATTTTTTCCTATTAAGTGAAAATACATTACTCTTGAACTTTTCTTTAATGACTCTTTTATTTTGATTGATTAGATCTGCTGCGGTGACCCCTAACTGGGAAAAGCCGAAAGAAGAAGATCTTCCCTTTACACTTTACCCTTTATAGCCCCAAGCCAGTAAACAGTCTGCTGTGTGCAGATATACCTTAGGTACTACTAGGAAAAGGTTTTTCAGCCCACAAGTTGCAGGTCATTTAGTCATACATGCAAGCCCACTGCAGCTCCCATTACCTGTAATGCTGACCGCTAATGCAGCACAAAGTCATAAACTTTTTACTACGTGCCTGCGTTCCAGCCTTAGGTCTGCAACCTTGTTCTAGACAGCTTCGTTCCCTGTTGTTTCTTAAGTGGTTAGTTTTGTACAGTGGTTCCATGGCCATTTTCTCCTCCATTGATAAAAATGGATGTTGTTTGTACTGAGTTTAACTTTCAAACAGATTACTACCTCATTGATAATTGCATTCTGGCTTGTTAACTTGTCCTGCAGTAACACATAATACTGTGGTGCAAAGTGTGCATGCAATGAGTAGCTAAAGGTGACATGTTGCTGTTATAACAGCATAAAGTAACTGATATATATGCTGCAACAATAAGTTTTGTCTTACTGTGAAATCCTAAGGCTTGTTTGAAACATGAAAGAACGTCTGGTGAGAACAAAATTAACAATTCATACATGAAGGATTACGTCACAACTCCCAACACATTTTAAGGCAGATATTGTTCAGTAACATGGGTTACAAGCAAACTCTCCTCTCCAGTATTAGCAGACAGAAATGAGAAAAACAATATACACATGCACACACATAGACACACACACAGACACACACACACACACACACACACACACACACACACACACACACACACACACACACACACACACACACACACACAAACCAGGTTTTTAGATGGGAGGTGAGTAGATTACCCCTCTTGAGGTAACCTCTACTAACATGCACTTTGCTCATGAAGGAAAGTCACACTTCTGAAATAGATTGGTGCATGTATATGCAGATATATTGCTCTCACAATTGCTGACAGAATTACTTAACTATCACCTGCCACAGACTGTATGGTCTAATTAAAAAAAAACTTGTTTTAACAAGCACTGTCAAAAGCATTAGCAAACAACTGAAATTAATTTTAGATAATTAAAAGAAAAATGAATCTCATTACAGGGGAGCAATATGTGACATTTTCATCTTGATAAGAATAAAAAGAATTAAGTTGCTGGCTCAATGAAGTACATGAAAATTATCTGTCTGTGTGCCTGACAGCTTGATTTCAGGAAATAAAAATGATTGCCAACTCTACTATTTTTGGTGTAGAATGGAGAAAGAGATGTCTGCCTGTGCTACATCAGTTAGAGTCTGCGAGTATCATATATCAACCACTGACTTAGGGGAGTGGCGCAATGTCCTTTGCCTTTTGGGTAGTTATATACACCAGACATGTTGATTTCATGGCACAACACTCCTCTTGGGATATGATTGCTAGCTATCAGTACATAATGGCTCACTCTGGCCTTTCTGCTCCTCCACAGTCCTTAAACCTTGGTTGTTAAGAATTATGCCCTAAGACTGACTTGCTGATGAGCTGGGGTCCTATCCAGTGAGAGGATATGTCCAGGATTGCTCAAAAGAAACTTCAACAGCACCAGTAGAAAAGAGATTTGGATGTGAGAATAAGCCAGAGGGTTGGAGGTGCACATGGTAGGGAAAGGAGAGTTTAAAAAAACATCAGAAACATTGCTTGCATGAAAGCAATCTAAAAAGCTAACAATGTAACTGATTTTACTCAGCTAAGCTGAAACATTTTTTCCACTTTATGAATATGCACAAGTAACACACTGCATTTTGCCATTGATAAGAAAATGTTATAGAAAATATTTTGCTATTTTTTGTCTGATTTGTAAGTATATATACTGCTGCAAGCTAATACAGCTGTATACTCTTTGTTTTTTACTGAGCAGTCATCTTTAATGTCTTGGATGACTGCCCTGTCCAAGGTTGTTTCACTAAGAAATAGCCCATTTCTGGCTACTGGAACTGTAATACTACAATAAGTAGATTTTTTCTCTCTGGATGGCTGTTTAAGAGCCTCCATTTTTAAGGAGGTTTATTAATAACTTTGATCTCCAGCATTCCCTCTTTCACTGCATATCCCTCACCTGTTGCCTCATAACTGTAGGATCTGCAGCCCCCCCTTTGCCTGATGAAATGACAGGGATAATATAAAGGTATGAATGCAGGTAGCAGACTGATCCTATGTGTCATTACTGCTGCTGCTTCAGTGAAGAGTGTTGTCTTGAATATAAACCTCTGTTTTCCCCAAAACATACTCATATATGTCCTCAGAGGTAGATATGCAAGGGCTTTGTTTGGACAAGGAGTCAGTAACTCCTGCAAATGGTATCTTCAGTCTCAACCTCTCTGAGAAAACCACCTCAGTGTGCTCCTGTATCTAAAACAGAGAATCTACCACTTAATGTGTTTTACATGTGCATCCACTCCCCCCACCTGTAGGGAGGTGTGCACAGACATAACCTTGTCATTCCCCTTAGATCCTTATGACCTCTTCCTGTTCTTGTGCTGTTTGTTGCCCACCTGAAGAGGGCACTAGAAATCCTCTCTCCGAATTACGAAATGAAATAAATGTACTAGTTTTCCATATGCAGAAAACTAAAAGTAAAAATGAAGAAAAAGGGAAAAAATTAAAACAAGCAGTACTTGTAGGAAAAAATGGTTAGTGAGCAATCTCTGTGGGAAAACTTATAAACCATAGCTCCAAGGTAACTGGCCACGTTGGTCATTTACCAGATAACAATGTGGGTGGAGGAAGTTACTTTAAATGCATGCTGATCACAGTTGGCAAAGTGGGACACCATATCTAAACATTTCACATTAGGAAAATCAATCGTCTGACCTTATGGAATTCACAAAACCTCTCATGTGGACATCTCCTTCAAGTTGTCTTCATAGGTGCTCAACAGCTGTGGAAAAATATTGATGCACTGCCAAGTGTTCAGCATTTTTTCAGTGACGATTTTCAGCCTCCAGAACCTGCTTCCATTTTATTCTGTAGCTGTTTCTTCTTTTTAAAAGGAGATAGAAGAATCGCTTAGTTTAATAAACAAAAAGCCATATCAAACAGGATTACAAATTAACAGTCTCATTCGACAGAATGATATACTATGCTTTACCTTTATTGCAAGAATTTGCATCAGTCTGTGAAGTATAAATATAAAACAATGCAAGAACATACTGCCTAATTTTAATAACTAATTAAATGGTAAATGCAAAACAAATGAGGGCTGCATCCAAACAAAATTTGAAAAAAAGATAAGCATGTGACTTAAGTGAGGCGTCTTTAAAGAGTTATAATAGGATGAAATTAGAAGTTACTTTGAAAACTAAATAAAGATGCTCACTGGAGGTCTAGAAAATGAAGTTACAACCTCCTGGTTCAAACAAATGCTCATATTTGTAGAATCATAAGTTCTACTAAAAGAGAAAACTGGTAAACTATTCAGTACACTTTACAGTGGACACTTAGATTTTCTCTCTCAAACAGGATTTTATACGTCAACTTTTGTAATATTAAAACTCAAACTCTGCATATACTGTGAGCAACAATATTTATCCATCTGTGAGTTTTCCTATGATCTAAACAGTTCTATCTGTGTTAATTGGTCATTTACCGAAAATTATGGCAACATAAATAAATTGTACATAAATAACATTTTAATATCTTTTTAGTTGCAGTAGATATTGGACAAGTATCAACACAGTTATGTTGCTGATCACATAAGCTTTAATATGAAATGTAGTAGAAGTATGTAAGGTAATGGTGGATACATTAATTACATTAATAAAGAGAAGGATGTGGAGAGATGAGATAGTCTGTTACTGTATATACCATATCAGTTTATCACTGAATATGCACACGAGTTCCTAATAACAAGTGTCTTCTGATGCTCTGCTATAATAAAATGACTTCTTAAAGACTACTGGATGTACAACGTGATTTCATAAGTTTATTCTGCTGCCTAGTATATGTATACATTTTATTTCTGTCTCCTAGCTGATGGTACAAATTATGGATGCTATGTACCTTTTTGATGGCATGCAGGGACAAAACCCTGACCATGACCAAGGTGCACAGATTTCAGTTTTTGACTTGGGCAATAACTGTGTTGACTGAGAGGATGATTGTGCTTGTACAGGGGTGGGGGTGGAGGGGGCTTGGTTCCCATTTAGTCTTGCAGCTACTCCCTTGCATGATCTCTTCTGGAGGGTAGGGACAGAGTCGACTGGGGGAGTTAGAGACGATATGTGCATGGCTACCCAAGCTGGTGATAGTAGTCCTTGATGACCACACACAAGGTTCACAGTGCATGCTATTAGAAGCGCACAGGGACTCCCATCAGTACCCAAGAGGAGGGGTTATGAATACTCATACAAAAAATACTCTCATTGCTGTCATATGTGTATGGAAGAACCAAACAACTCCATATCAATCTGGAAGATGGCAACTTCAGAACATTCTCTCAGTAGAGGGTCTGAGGGAAAAATTCCCATCCCTATGGGATGAATGGGCTCAAGTCTGATGGAAGAGGCTCGATAAATCAGTGAGCCAGAGAGAGAAAAAGCACATGGAAAAGAAGATTATAGACTGTACATTGACAGATTAATGGACCATTTTTTTTTCAAGACAGCCTGAATTAGTTCTAAACAGTTAATTATCTGATCTATTGTCATAGATTGCAACTGTCGAGACTTTACCAGAATGTCCAGATTTTTCCCTCATACTCTTGGTCTGTTCTTCATGAAGTTTGTGTTTTTTGGCAAATCACTGAGGATTTAAGTCATTAAATAATGATACGTATTTAAGCTTCAGACTTAATATTCTTCAGAAAATGAATGTTAACACAGATTCTGTTATTGTAGCAACATTCTAAATTCATAAGAGTAATATTTAAAATCTGTCCCTATATTTGAACCTTTGCCCCTCATTATTTTAGGCTTTGTCCAGATTTCTTGTGGTAAGAGGTTGAGAGGTATCCTGCAAATAGAAGTTATCTGCAGTCTTGAGTGTGAGGTCTTCATGAGATTATAAGGAGCTACTGGTGCTACATGCTAAGAAGTACATTAAGAACTATTGTTTACCTGTTATAGGCAAACATGGCGATACAAGGATTAGGAGGTTTCAAAATAATACCATAAAGGGAATAACAGAATTAGAGCAAATCACAAAATCAAAAGTGGACAAATCACATCATTGACTTCTTCAGTAATAAAACAAACTGCACCCTACAAGCACACACACACACACAGACACACACACACACACACACACACACACACACACACACACACACACACACACACACACACACACACACACACACACACACACACACACACACACACACACACACACACACGGTAAACATTCTAATTCCTAGACTGCGCATCCCTGGGGGTAAGTAGAGACTTCCTTATCCCATAGTTCAGTAAGCCCACACTTAACAGTGATTATTCTTTGACGAAAATATGAGTTGGTTACATCTAATTGTCTAATCCTATTTTGAAACCAGGTGTTGCGATATTACTCATATGTACTGGATTAGTATAACAATCCCTACTGGTTCTAATGCTTTTGCCTTGACAATCCCACTGAAAACTGCAGATATTGGTTTATTGCAGAATGGGGTTTGCCAGTATATGTAATGACAGGATAACACAAAGAGACTTACACATCATAACTAGTTAAGAAGTGGCTTATAATAATATTCCACCATGGCTGTTTCATTAAACTGCATCTGGGGGAGGAACGTTGCACTGCTCCAAGTCCCTGAGGTAATATACTGTGAATTCTACATACACGTGTAAGTCGACGTCTAAAAAACACTGAAGGAAGACTTAAACTGTAAATCACAGTAACATGGATAAACATAGTTGTAGAGAACTGAAACTCAGAAGGTAGAAGTTAAGCTTGCTGCATATTCTCACTTTAAGTACAATAAAGTCAGTTCACTTAACTAAAACAATAATGGTAGGTAAACCAATTATATTCTTGCAGTGATATGTCCGGGCTATTGGTAGAATGCCTGTAAAAGTTATGCATTCATTCATTTAACTTAAATAAAAAATGAAGATGTATAAATGAAAATGCTGACCCTTAATAAATGATTAACTGTCATTTTAAATGATCTGAAGGATCCACTGAGCCCCTATTATTTTGACCCATTTATGTCACACAAATGGAAAGTATGAAGCTGATATAGCTAGCATTCTGTCCCAAATAAACAGTCTCTTGGGGTTAATGACTGCTTAGTACATGCAGTAATGAAATATGTCTGTTTTTATGGGCTAGATGTATTAAGCCGTGTAGCTACAGTACTCTGTAAACCAGGCCATGAGTAATAGTTTATTAATAGCAGTTAAACGTTTGTCCAAAGACTGTTTTTGATCTCTGGCACACATACTATTTCCTCTAATACTCACAGGGATTAAGTAAATTGGCTGTTTTGTAGGACAGTTTATATTCTACTCCCTAGGTGTTGGGACTCATGTTGTGTTACTTTCAGGAGTGCTGGAGTCATTTATAGTGTCTCTTGTGGTACAGAGCCTGAAACCACATTAGAAATGTTTAGATTTTATTAGCTGTGCTTGTCCTTGTATGAGACATAAATGTTTCTCTTGAATGTACTTTGCAAGTTCCAAGTTACTGTAGACAGTCAGTAGAGGTGAAATGTTAAATAGTTTTTCCATCCAGCCTAACGGCAACACTCCAGTTCAGAATATTTCACATATTTAAATGCAGAATTTCAAGGTAAAATATTCATCCACAAAGTCAACTGCAGCTACATGGGAAAAATGCATCATGCCTGCAAAACTTTTTGTTTTGTACTTGTCCTCCATCATGCCATTTTTCCAGGAATCTTTGTATTTTGGTAGTAAATTCTTGGTGTTCATAAAATGTACATTTTTTTCTGTCATTTAGGAAACATAACTATTAAAAAAAATGAAAGCAATTACTAGTAAATAAAACTAAAAAATTAAAGCACCTATGCTGAAAATATAAATGTCTGCATTTCATGCATAGTTTTCTTTGAAAAGTTTGTTGTTACATGTAACGAAAAAAGTAGTACAACAATAGTATTTGCACTACAAATAAATAGTGCAGCACAGGTGGCAAGAAAAGTACTAGAAATAAACTTAGTGCAGCACAGGTGACAAGAAAAGTACTAGAAATAAACTTAGTGCAGCACTGTTGACAAGAAAAGTACTAGAAATAAACTTAGTGCAGCACAGGTGACAAGAATTGTAGTAGAAATAAACTTAGTGCAGCACAGGTGACAAGAAATGTAGTAGAAATAAACTTAGTGCAGCACAGGTGGCAAGAAAAGTACTAGAAATAAACTTAGTGCAGCACAGGTGGCAAGAAAAGTACTAGAAATAAACTTAGTGCAGCACAGGTGGCAAGGATTGCAGTAGAAATAAACATAGTGCAGCACAGGTGACAAGAAAAGTACTAGAAATAAACCGTGCAGCACCGGTGACAAGAAAAGTACTAGAAATAAACTTAGTGCAGCACAGGTGGCAAGAATTGTAGTATAAATGAACTTAGTGCAGCACAGGTGACAAGAAAAGTACTAGAAATAAACTTAGTGCAGCACAGGTGACAAGAAAAGTACTAGAAATAAACAGTGCAGCACAGGTGGCAAGAAAAGTACTAGAAATAAACAGTGCAGCACAGGTGGCAAGAAAAGTACTAGAAATAAACTTAGTGCAGCACAGGTGACAAGAAAAGTACTAGAAATAAACAGTGCAGCACCGGTGACAAGAAAAGTACTAGAAATAAGCTTAGTGCAGCACAGGTGACAAGAAAAGTACTAGAAATAAACAGTGCAGCACCGGTGACAAGAAAAGTACTAGAAATAAACAGTGCAGCACCGGTGACAAGAAAAGTACTAGAAATAAACTTAGTGCAGCACAGGTGGCAAGAAAAGTACTAGAAATAAACTTAGTGCAGCACAGGTGACAAGAATTGTAGTAGAAATAAACTTAGTGCAGCACAGGTGACAAGAATTGTAGTAGAAATAAACTTAGTGCAGCACAGGTGACAAGAAAAGTACTAGAAATAAACTTAGTGCAGCACAGGTGGCAAGAAAAGTACTAGAAATAAACTTAGTGCAGCACAGGTGGCAAGAAAAGTACTAGAAATAAACTTAGTGCAGCACAGGTGGCAAGAATTGCAGTAGAAATAAACTTAGTGCAGCACAGGTGACAAGAAATGTACTAGAAATAAACCGTGCAGCACCGGTGACAAGAAAAGTACTAGAAATAAACTTAGTGCAGCACCGGTGACAAGAAAAGTACTAGAAATAAACTTAGTGCAGCACAGGTGGCAAGAATTGTAGTAGAAATAAACTTAGTGCAGCACAGGTGACAAGAAAAGTACTAGAAATAAACTTAGTGCAGCACAGGTGACAAGAAAAGTACTAGAAATAAACTTAGTGCAGCACAGGTGACAAGAATTGTAGTAGAAATAAACTTAGTGCAGCACAGGTGACAAGAAATGTAGTAGAAATAAACTTAGTGCAGCACAGGTGGCAAGAAAAGTACTAGAAATAAACTTAGTGCAGCACAGGTGACAAGAAAAGTACTAGAAATAAACTTAGTGCAGCACAGGTGGCAAGGATTGCAGTAGAAATAAACTTAGTGCAGCACAGGTGACAAGAAAAGTACTAGAAATAAACCGTGCAGCACCGGTGACAAGAAAAGTACTAGAAATAAACTTAGTGCAGCACAGGTGGCAAGGATTGCAGTAGAAATAAACTTAGTGCAGCACAGGTGACAAGAAAAGTACTAGAAATAAACTTAGTGCAGCACAGGTGACAAGAAAAGTACTAGAAATAAACTTAGTGCAGCAGCGGTGACAAGAAAAGTACTAGAAATAAACTTAGTGCAGCACAGGTGGCAAGAATTGTAGTATAAATGAACTTAGTGCAGCACAGGTGACAAGAAAAGTACTAGAAATAAACTTAGTGCAGCACAGGTGACAAGAAAAGTACTAGAAATAAACAGTGCAGCACAGGTGGCAAGAAAAGTACTAGAAATAAACAGTGCAGCACAGGTGGCAAGAAAAGTACTAGAAATAAACTTAGTGCAGCACAGGTGACAAGAAAAGTACTAGAAATAAACAGTGCAGCACCGGTGACAAGAAAAGTACTAGAAATAAACTTAGTGCAGCACAGGTGACAAGAAAAGTACTAGAAATAAACAGTGCAGCACAGGTGGCAAGAAAAGTACTAGAAATAAACAGTGCAGCACCGGTGACAAGAAAAGCTCTAGAAATAAACTTAGTGCAGCACAGGTGACAAGAAAAGTACTAGAAATAAACTTAGTGCAGCACAGGTGACAAGAATTGTAGTAGAAATAAACTTAGTGCAGCACAGGTGACAAGAATTGTAGTAGAAATAAACTTAGTGCAGCACAGGTGACAAGAATTGTAGTAGAAATAAACTTAGTGCAGCACAGGTGACAAGAAAAGTACTAGAAATAAACTTAGTGCAGCACAGGTGGCAAGAAAAGTACTAGAAATAAACTTAGTGCAGCACAGGTGACAAGAAATGTAGTAGAAATAAACTTAGTGCAGCACAGGTGACAAGAAAAGTACTAGAAATAAACTTAGTGCAGCACAGGTGGCAAGAAAAGTACTAGAAATAAACTTAGTGCAGCACAGGTGACAAGAAAAGTACTAGAAATAAACTTAGTGCAGCACAGGTGGCAAGAAAAGTACTAGAAATAAACTTAGTGCAGCACAGGTGACAAGAATTGTAGTAGAAATAAACTTAGTGCAGCACAGGTGACAAGAAAAGTACTAGAAATAAACTTAGTGCAGCACAGGTGACAAGAAAAGTACTAGAAATAAACTTAGTGCAGCACAGGTGACAAGAAAAGTACTAGAAATAAACTTAGTGCAGCACAGGTGACAAGAATTGTAGTAGAAATAAACTTAGTGCAGCACAGGTGACAAGAAAAGTACTAGAAATAAACTTAGTGCAGCACAGGTGACAAGAAAAGTACTAGAAATAAACTTAGTGCAGCACAGGTGACAAGAAATGTAGTAGAAATAAACTTAGTGCAGCACAGGTGACAAGAAATGTAGTAGAAATAAACAGTGCAGCACAGGTGACAAGAAAAGTACTAGAAATAAACTTAGTGCAGCACAGGTGACAAGAATTGTAGTAGAAATAAACTTAGTGCAGCACAGGTGACAAGAAATGTAGTAGAAATAAACTTAGTGCAGCACAGGTGACAAGAAAAGTACTAGAAATAAACTTAGTGCAGCACAGGTGACAAGAATTGTAGTAGAAATAAACTTAGTGCAGCACAGGAGACAAGAAATGTAGTAGAAATAAACTTAGTGCAGCACAGGTGACAAGAAAAGTACTAGAAATAAACTTAGTGCAGCACAGGTGACAAGAATTGTAGTAGAAATAAACTTAGTGCAGCACAGGTGACAAGAAAAGTACTAGAAATAAACTTAGTGCAGCACAGGTGACAAGAATTGTAGTAGAAATAAACTTAGTGCAGCACAGGTGACAAGAAATGTAGTAGAAATAAACTTAGTGCAGCACAGGTGACAAGAAAAGTACTAGAAATAAACTTAGTGCAGCACAGGTGACAAGAAAAGTACTAGAAATAAACTTAGTGCAGCACAGGTGACAAGAAAAGTACTAGAAATAAACTTAGTGCAGCACAGGTGACAAGAAAAGTACTAGAAATAAACTTAGTGCAGCACAGGTGACAAGAATTGTAGTAGAAATAAACTTAGTGCAGCACAGGTGACAAGAAAAGTACTAGAAATAAACTTAGTGCAGCACAGGTGGCAAGAATTGTAGTAGAAATAAACTTAGTGCAGCACAGGTGACAAGAATTGTAGTAGAAATAAACTTAGTGCAGCACAGGTGACAAGAAAAGTACTAGAAATAAACTTAGTGCAGCACAGGTGGCAAGAATTGTAGTAGAAATAAACTTAGTGCAGCACAGGTGACAAGAATTGTAGTAGAAATAAACTTAGTGCAGCACAGGTGACAAGAAAAGTACTAGAAATAAACTTAGTGCAGCACAGGTGACAAGAAAAGTACTAGAAATAAACTTAGTGCAGCACAGGTGACAAGAATTGTAGTATAAATAAACTTAGTGCAGCACAGGTGACAAGAATTGTAGTAGAAATAAACTTAGTGCAGCACAGGTGACAAGAAATGTAGTAGAAATAAACTTAGTGCAGCACAGGTGACAAGAAAAGCACTAGAAATAAACTTAGTGCAGCACAGGTGACAAGAAAGTACTAGAAATAAACTTAGTGCAGCACAGGTGACAAGAATTGTAGTAGAAATAAACTTAGTGCAGCACAGGTGACAAGAAAAGTACTAGAAATAAACTTAGTGCAGCACAGGTGACAAGAAAAGTACTAGAAATAAACTTAGTGCTGCACAGGTGACAAGAATTGTAGTAGAAATAAACTTAGTGCAGCACAGGTGACAAGAAAAGTACTAGAAATAAACTTAGTGCAGCACAGGTGACAAGAAATGTAGTAGAAATAAACTTAGTGCAGCACAGGTGACAAGAAATGTAGAAATAAACTTAGTGCAGCACAGGTGACAAGAAATGTAGTAGAAATAAACTTAGTGCAGCACAGGTGACAAGAAATGTAGTAGAAATAAACTTAGTGCAGCACAGGTGACAAGAAATGTAGTAGAAATAAACTTACTGCAGCACAGGTGACAAGAATTGTAGTAGAAATAAACTTAGTGCAACACAGGAGACAAGAAATGTAGTAGAAATAAACTTAGTGCAGCACAGGTGACAAGAAATGTACTAGAAATAAACAGTGCAACACAGGAGACAAGAAATGTAGTAGAAATAAACTTACTGCAGCACAGGTGACAAGAATTGTAGTAGAAATAAACTTAGTGCAACACAGGAGACAAGAAATGTAGTAGAAATAAACTTAGTGCAGCACAGGTGACAAGAAATGTAGTAGAAATAAACAGTGCAGCACAGGTGACAAGAAATGTAGTAGAAATAAACTTAGTGCAGCACAGGTGACAAGAAATGTAGTATAAATAAACTTAGTGCTGCACAGGAGACAAGAAATGTAGTAGAAATAAACTTAGTGCAGCACAGGTGACAAGAAAAGTACTAGAAATAAACTTAGTGCAGCACAGGTGACAAGAATTGTAGTAGAAATAAACTTAGTGCAGCACAGGTGACAAGAAAAGTACTAGAAATAAACTTAGTGCAGCACAGGTGACAAGAAATGTAGTAGAAATAAACTTAGTGCAGCACAGGTAGCAAGAATTGCAGTCGAAATAAACTTAGTGTACCATAGGTGACAAGAAATGTAGTAGAAATAAAGAAGAGTAAACTATCATCTGTTGATCTGCTCTTTTTATTGTTTCCAGTGACTACTGTATTTGTACTAATCATTTTTCTATAGCATTCATAGTGGGCAAACTAGCATCAACTAATCACTCTCAAATTCATTTGCTGGCTTCCCTAGTGTCTAGGATATTAATTGTTCATAGTTAATCTGGATCAGAACAGGATTTTATCACTGTGCACTACGAACATGGCCTATGTCAGTATTATTCAACATTAGTTATAGTTTCCTAAAGTAATTTGTACTTACATATAGAATCAGCCAAAAGAATACCAAACCACACTAATATAAGCATAGAACAGAATTATAATTACAACCAAAACATCTAAATATTTATAAAAAGAGACAGAAAAGATTTGGATATAAGCTTGCATTGTGGCAAAAAAAAAAGACATAAAAACAAAACTAATCTGAACTGAGTGATTTCATTAAAGGCATCATAGCACACAGGGAAGCCATACCAATAAACTAAAAAGTGCATAACTTATGTCATTGAATTCTGCATTAAAACAAACTGCACCCTACACACACACACACACACACACACACACACACACACACACACACACACACACACACACACACACACACATGCACATGTACACTTACATTAGCACACACACCTCCCCACCCTCCCCACACACAAACACTAACACGCAGGTACACACATGTACACTTACACACACACACACACACACACATACTAATACACAAGTATGGATACATATGTACACGTACACACACACACACACACACACACACACACACACACACACACACACACACACACACACACACACACACATGCACACACAGGCACACATGCACACGGTCACACACACTAACACCCTTGTACATCACAAACACACACACACACACACACACACACACACACACACACACACACACACACACACACACACACACACACACACACACACACACACACTCCTAGGGATAATATGGAAAATCTCCATTTCACCTTCTGCATGTCTATGGGATATAGGAAGACACAGCAGCACCAAACAAAACCCCCTGCAAATACAAGGAAGACATAGAGGTTCCACATAGAAAACAATCCAGCTCAAAAATTAAAGTAAATTGGTCATACCTGTTAACTACCGTTACTTTACAATTAGTTTAATTTCCTGCCATACTCCTCATGCGAATATAGCACATGGTTTTGTAAAAAATAAAAATGACAGTGTGATGCTTCATTTTGTAACTTCATAGTTACTGTTTTTCTCTATAACCATGCACACAAAATGACATAATGGTAGGTGTTGAGAAATAATTTACTTACCACAGCAATAACATTATGAATAGCCAAAAGTAATTTACTGCTATAAGGGAGCTCCTTCTTATTTTGCATTGTGGTTTCATTACTAAATCACCATGTTCTAATTTTCAGTGTGAGGTGTTCCACCTGCAAGAATTACTTGACAACTTTTCTAGCTAGGAAGTAAGAAACTACTTCTGATGCATTTAACATGAAAATACAGTTGTCTATACATTAATTGAGGCAATATGGGCGCAGTCTTACATGATATAAAGACAGGGATTTCCAACTCTGAGAAAAAAAATTCGAGGGGTTGTCCTTACCAAGATAAAATGCACAATCAATACAATTCTGAATCGAAACGTATAATCTCGTATTATATAATCTCGCATTATATATATAGTTGTTGTCTTTCGGCTTTTCCCGGTTAGGGGTTGCCACAGCGGAACTCCGGTCCACTAATGATTGGCAGTAGATTTTTATGAACACCGAGGTGCCAGCTCGACGTTCAACCTTCAATGAAGGCATGCCCATTTACACATGTCTTTCGAACGCCCACCCAACCACGGGGAGGACATGCAGACTCCACACAGAAGGCACTCCCAGCACTCCAGCCGAGAACTGAACGGGAGAACCTCTTGCTGTGATATATATAGTAAGGAGGCTATCTGACTCCAAAGATATGTTACTTACCCATGCTTTGAAACCTAACCAATACGCTTTAAACAAAGAACCAAATTCACCTTCAAGATTAATATACTCAGTTTATTTTTCTGCAAAAAAAAAAAGCACAATCACATATATAAATCTTTAATAAAAGAACAACAACAACAACAAAAAAAAAGATAACAGGGGTGCAGAAAAGAGTATAATGCTATTAAATCAGGTGAAATGCTTAGTAAAACAAATTACAAAATTCTGTATATACCTTATATGGCACCAACATAGGTTTTATAATTACTCAAGCTTTGGGGCTAACAGGAGAGCATTTTAAGGCATAACATCCCATCTTTGTTACTTTGTCTTTGTGTTTTGATTAAAACAGGTATCATGAGACTGTAGAACCAGCTGTTGTGCCACTGTACCATCCGTAACTTTTTGTTTTGCTTTGTTTTCTGTATAAGTGTCTGAGATTTTAGATGTAGTTATCTTACAGGATATCTAAAACTGTGCTAAAATGCTCTTTTAATGAATAATTGCCTCTAAAATTGTGAAATTGTACTTAACCAAAATTATAATATGGCCATTCCATTTCTTAATAGGTCATGTCCAACAGAAAACATATTTAAAATCCTGGAAATTCCAGAGTAAGAATTATTTGTTTCATCTCCTCAGACATTCATGTATACTGCTATTACTGTTCTTTTTATGCAGTAGTTAAAGTGTGCTTTTCAGAACAACAGTTAAGACAGGTAACAATATAGTTTACTCCAGAAGACATTTGTAGAAGACACTATAAGGAATCATAATTTAAGCAATTAAGATTGATTTACTTTTCTTGTGCTTCCAGGATGGTTTCTGTAATGCAATAAGAGATCACCATGTCCAGCGTTATGCAATAGCGAAACACTATCTAATATGGAGTGCTTGATAAGAATGTAATTGAAGAAAACATGCTGTAATATCCATTTCTTATAGTTGGTATTGTTTTTTGGGAGTTTGGATTAATGGTTCTACAGTGTGAGGTCAAAACAGGTGTAATTAGCTGTCTAAGAATAATTTTCTATTTTCAGCATTCCTACTTTAACCTGAATTTTCACTACATTTTAGGAATACTGAGATGGCATAGGTTTGGGAGGCTGCTAGTGTTGTTATTTTGGGTGTGGTTCAAGCTACTAGTTGGTAATAAATTTAGTTAGGGACACATGGCTGAAGGGAAATTCAGCTGGTGAGACATTTGTCATCATCAGCCTCATCATCTTCATCACCGTTTTCACCTCCCTTTTTCTCATGAGGTTGGGGTGTTCATCATCTGTCACATCTCTCACTATTCCATGACATTCCCCTACTTTCTTCGACAGTCAAGCTTGTCTATAACACGTCTTCTCTCACACAGTCCATCAATCTCTTTGCTGGGTGCCTTTGTTTCCTCTTGCATACTTCCTGTCTGTCCCAAATCTTCTTTACCAGATTGTCTTCTGGTTTCCTACACATGTGCCCAAACCATCATAATCTGTTATTTTTGACATTCTCTGCAGCTGGAGCTATTGGGCTTCTGCTTGAATGTCATTGTGTTTCCATCTGTCCCACTGTGAGCATCACAACACTCATCTCAGGCAGTTTACATCAATCAACTCTACCTTCCTGAGATGCTCTGCCTTCACTCTTCAGGTTTCTGTACCACTGTACTGGACACACCAATGGTTTTTACTCCTTACTTTTCAACTTCTTTGGCATTCTACATTACTCTTGACACAGTACCAGTTGGCTGCAGCCACTCTGATACTAGCTTTGACTCCTCATTTAGACTTCCCTTCTCCTCAACCACTCATCACAGAAATTTGTCACAAGTGATAATTCAATGTGTTAACAAAAAAAAAAAAAGTTAATCTGTTCCACTTTTTTCCTAACTATCTCAGTTCTAAGCTTCTTCACATTCCACCTATGTGCTGCTATTACAGCTGTCTTATCCATACTCAGTTTCATCCCATGTGCCTTCAGCTTTGCATTCCATTCCCTATCATTTGCTGAAATTCTCATTCAGAGTCTGCCTGTAATGCTACATCATCTGCATTTAGCAGCTGTTATCTCTCCTCTCTGAGCTGTTTGCTAATGTAGTCCAGCACCAATATGAACAACAGTGGGCTCACAGCTGAGCCCTGATGCATAGCCCCTTCTACTGGGAACCTCTAGCTCAACTATCGGTCTCACTGCAAGCATCAGGTTGGCTGTGATACAACCTGATCTGAATCCAAACTGCTTATTTCTACCTTACTTTCTACTATTCTGCATATTTATCAATCACCCACTGCAGGAATTATATGCAGCGTGACAAGAATTTGATCTATCTATACTGCCCACAATTGCGGATGTCTCTTTTGTTCTTCTACAATGGCATTAGAATGCTTTTTTCCAGTCATTTAGGATATCCCTTTCTTTTCATACTGCTGTGAGTACCCTCTGGTGCCATTTCTCCCTTAACTTACCCATCATCTTTATCATATCTGCTGTAATCTTATCTAAGCCTATTGCTGTCCCTGACTTCATTTTCCTTAATGCTGTTTTCATTTTTTCTAGGATGGACTCCTCTTCCTCTGTCATAGGCTGTGTCTGGGGCAGTACAGTTTCTGTGGGTTTTTCTTCAGTCAGAAGCTGTTGGAATTACTCATTCCATCTTCCTTTGATGTCTTGTGGATTTGTGAGCAGGCTGCTGCTGGCATCCCTTATGAAGGGTGTCTGACTAACGTTTTTGTCTTTCCGTCTTTGCCTTCAACCTGATAGAGTTTTTCATGACATCTGCGGAGTGCCTTTCCAGAAGTTGGTAGAGTAGAGTGCCTCTGATGTATTGTTCTTTGCTATTGAAACTGCTCTCTAGTTTCTTTGACAACCAGTATTCCTTCTTAGCCTGGCCCATCATTTCTATCTACTACTTCTTCCTGCATTCCTTATTTCTTTTGATGACTTCCTGGACTCCTGCATTCCACCACCAGCATTCCTTATAGGTTCATAGGTTCATAGGAGGTTACTAGGCTAATGACTCAACATCCCTTATAAGCCTAGCCAGTTTTACCCAGATTTTACCAAATTTTCTATCCCAAAGGGGAAGGATAACAAGGATCAGCAAGTGGTGTTTTCACTATTTTTACAGACTGCCTCTGTCCACAGGGGATATGGACACGACCCAGGACTGAACTTACAATTTCCCATCCATCAGTCCAGATTGTGCTTGAAGATGGTCAGAGAAGGGCTCTGCTTCATGTGAACAGGAAGCCTATACCAAAGGAGGGGCAATCTCCGGAACACATCTATCTCTACAGCATGATCTATTCATGTCAGAGATCAGGTTTAGAACTTTGGAATTGGTAACTCTTGTGCAGTTAGTTTTGTGAATTTTCAACATTTCCATCATGGCTGGGTCAGAAACTGCCTTGTAAGTCAGACACAGATCAGCCCTCAGTAGGAAACTGAACACAGTGATAGGGCTTTTAATCAGTCCACATGTGACATGTTGGTTATAACCTGTATTTTTTGGGTGAAAAACCTCTGAAGACACTCCAACTGTTGCAGGTGCATGGTGAGGTACCTTATTTCCATACCTGGCTTTGCTGCATATTTGTTCTATAGACCCTACACATGCTGTTTTGAGGTATTGTTGTTCTCCCTCAACTTCACCTATTTCCTTTGCTTACTGAGGTGCTAGAGCCCTGAGTAATTTCTTAAGCTGTTATGCTTTCTCTTCAATAAACCTCCATGTCTTCAGCCTGGTCTCTGTTAACCTTAGAGCCTTCTATGACCACTGCTTATAGCTAATTGTGCCAAACAGTGGTTTATATTGCTGGTCATTTGTTTCACTGGGGATGTCTTTGCAATTGCTGATTCTATGCCAGTGGCCTTTCCTTACCAGTAGGAAGTCTGCCTGAGTTGCATGTTGGCCAGTCTTGCATGTGATCTTCTGACTACCTCTCTTGTTGAACAATGTGTTGGCCACCATCGCACCACTTGTCAAACAGAAGTATAAAATGATAACATGTCCTCTACTTCTTTATTCCTGTTGCCCCAACCATTTGGACCCAGGCGGTCCTCATATCCTGTTTGTTCTGTTTGTTCTGATATGTGTATTGAGGTTTCCCATTATCAGCATCAAGTTGTCTTTATTTATCTACTAGGTTTTGGAATTGTAGTCTGAATGCACCCTTTTCCTCACTATCACGACCCTACTGTGGGGTATAGGCTGAGATTAGGAATACTACTCTAGCCTTACACTGGAGTCTGATTGCCATGGGTCTGTGTCAGTGGCAATGCAAAAATGCAGTGTATAATAGACAGTCCCTTTACTTACAGTGTGTGTGGATCATTACCTCCTTTGCAATTAGGGAACGTTGCCTAAAATACAAACTGAAGCATAAGTGTGTTTACAGAAGCATGCATGATTTCTTACTTGTTGTACTACACATATGCTATAGTTACATTAGCATATACTGTATACCAAGCATGACACACATTATTTCACTGCCCCCATGCACTTGGTTTTCAAAGCCATGGGTATGTTGATACATGCTTCCATATGGCTGCAGTGAATTTGTGTTTGCAATATCTCTCTGTAGATGAATTTCACTTCTGCCATGTGTCCACAGCCAAACATACCACAGGGAAATGTTTTGTGACCCACAAGCCTGAAATCTGTTTGGGGATAGAGGAAGATATATATGTTCAGAGGTTTATACCAGGCAAGTAGTCATTAAGACCATTAACAGCCAAAATAAATAAGCTTATTGGACTATTAATAATTCAGTAATGTCTGTCCTCTTTGAATAGGAGGAATATGCAGGATAATCCAATGTCGAATTTATGAGTGCCCATCCAATTTTTATAATTAACTCTGAATGTGACCAGAGTACTGATTGCTTAACAATAAGGGGAGCTTGTTCCTTGGTATGGAATGCCTTGAGTGAGGCACCTATCTCACCAAAATAACTTACTTATTTATTGATGTAGGCTGATATAAACTAAAATCCTTGGTATGGGGTACCTGAGAAGCAACTGGTTCTGCAGAAGTGCAGAAGGTCACCTTTCCTGTAACTAGTCTAGTCCAGATACAGATTTGCTGTAAGCTTCTGAGCCCCCCCAAGCCTTTCTGTGTTGGAGGGAAGCATTCTAGCTTATCAGTGGGAGAGATAAGAACTAGGTAGCCTATCTACCACAAGATTCAGATACAGATTCTTAGTTTTAGCACTTGAATTTGCTTATTGATGCTCAGCACTTGTTCAGAACTTGTTGTTAGCACTAAATAAGCTACAAATTACCACAGCACTCAACCTTCCTCATTACCTAGAGGAAAACAGTTTTTGTACTTACTTTCCTTACTTGTCTAGAGGGAAGTAGTTTTTTATTCAGGCATGTCCAAGGGTCAGCTCCCAGTGTTCTCTCCTGTCTATCTGATGGATATGGGCATCTTGAGGCAATGTAGCAATTGCCTCATGTACACAGACAACCCTCTCCTCCTACCACCCAACATTACAACCAGTGAGAGATGCACTTATCTAGCCAAACTGGAGGTAAAGCTCTCTCCAACCAAGACTGAACTTGATAGTCAACAGTAGAAGGTAAACACTTACACCACACCACACTCATCATATAGTCCCACTAAACCTACACCACCAAAATCCACACATAGAAACACAAAAACATTTGCGGAGGCTCTCAATAATAATCTGCTTAAGCAACAGAGACCTCCAAAGCAGAAATGCAAGCAGCCTCCACCTTCCAACACAACCCAAATGACACATAGCCCACAGTGTGCCACTCATCCACAGCCCATAAGGCAAAACAACATACCCAACACACTAGTCATAGGTGACACTATAGTCAGGCACACTGATGTCCCACTCACCAGGCAAACCAAGGAGAAGGTTACTGTCAGCTGCCTGTCGGGTGCCAGGATCCACCACATAAGCCACGCACTCAGGTCACTCCACAACAAGTACAAATATGACTCTGTCATTGTCCATGTTGGTGTGAATGACCTGAGATGCACCTCCCTGGACTACATGAAAAGAGACATGGAAGAGCTCTCCGATCTTGTAGCCCAGGCAGGTATGACCCTAGCCCTGAGTAGCATCCTGCCATCACTCAGAATGATACCGCAGTACAAGGACAAAATTATTGACTTCAACAATTGGCTAAGCTTCTTGTTTCATTCTAAAGGGATCCAGTATCTGTATGCTTGGGACGACATGGTTAACAGACCATGAGGCTTTGCTAGAGATGGCCTCCACCTGTCACCCTTGGGATTCCGGATACTGGCTAAGGCTCTTGCTGCCCCTATAGTGCCTTTTTTAGGCAAGGTTCAAATGACAAATTCACCACTGTGGCAGGAACAGGCAAGAGAAAACTGATGGTAATGCTACTCAATGCTAAAAGTCTAAACCTCAAAATGCACTCCCTCGAGGCACTCCTTAAAATGGAGAACATCGATATCTGTGAAGTGACTGAGACCTGGTTCAAGGCTCCAGAGAGCACCTCTGCATTACCAGGCTATAACTCATACCACACCTTTTGGCCACCTAACCTGGACTGGAACACCAAAGGTGGAGGTGTGTCCGTATTCATTAAGGATATCCACAACTCCAGACTAGTTGCTCAGCATAATGCATCCGAGGTTATTCAAGTGCAACTAACTCTGGGCAAAACTGCAATCCAAATTGTAGCTTGCTACAGATCCCCCACCAGGATTCCCACTCCTCTTTTCTTGATATACTGGAAAATATTAGGGTTCAACCAAACACCCAAGTAATGGGCAATTTCAACTACCCCACCATTAACTGGGAAAACTACTCATGTACCAACTCCTTTGCTCAATGCTTTCTGGAATTCATAAATTCCAATGCCCTGGAACAACTTATCCACACCCCCACCAAGGGCAACAATATCCTAGACCTAGTCATTGCCAACATGAGTGACCGGTGTTCCACACCTGAAGTCAACACCTCGTTGGTCATGTCAGACTATAAGCTAATCACCTTAGATATCCACATCTCGCCCCCACCCCCCATTAAGGAAATCAGGGTAAAAAATGTCTCCAAAGCCAACTTCATGCTTCTTAAGACAGAAGTGGCAAACTTCATGACACCCATGCAGATGGACAATACAGTTACGACTGCTGAATCCTACACAGATGCACTCTATAAGCACTTACATAAGTGCATGGATAGTGCTATCCCAAACAGAACCAAGACGCTATCCTCCAAAATAAGGAAGTACAAAAGAGAGTAAAATCCCATGAGTGGAGGAGTTCCCTGGTCAGCCTCAGTAAGAAGCTGAGATCCTTTATAAGATCCTCCAAAGCTAGCTACGAAAACAAAATTGCCACTGATTCTAGGGACAACCACAAAGCATTCTATAGCTATGTCAAGAATCTCAATGGCAACACCCAAATCTGCTCTAAGTTACAGCACAACGGCATGAAAATTACAGAACCAACTGATATTGCCAATGTCCTGGCAGATAGGTCCAGTGCTAACTTTACCCCCCTCTCACCCCCTAAAGGGCCCATATCTATACTAGAAGAATGCAGAGTCCTTGTAATCACAACTACACAGGTAAAAGCTGCACTCTCTAAAGCAAAAAACACAGCATCCATGGGACTGGATAATATCCCAGGCTGCATTTTACATGAACTTCAGAATGAACTGGCTCCCCACCTAAGCACCATGTTAAATCATAGTCTCACATCAGGCTTTGTGCCCACTGAATGGTGCACAGCAACAGTTATCCCACTCCACAAGGAGGAGTCACCACTGATCCTGGGAACTATTAGCCTGATGAGCCTGGTCTGTAGGGCCATGGAACGCATCATCATGGAACTCATAAACAAAGACATTGGTAACCTCCAAACTCTGGACCCCACCCAGTTTGGGTTTGTGAAAGGCAGATCATGATTTCTGAACCTGATCGACTTCTTTGAGGCAGTCATCAAAGCTGTAGATGAGGGTAAGGTGGTTCACACAGCCTATCTTTACCTCGCCAAGGCTTTCGACACCATCCCCCATTCTGGAATTATAGCTAAACTCACTAAATTAGGTATAAATCCCTACGTCACAAGATGGGTTGCCAATTGGCTCACTGACAGAACCCACACTGTAAAAGTTGCAGACTCCAAATCTGACTTCAAACCAGTGATAAGTGGAGTAGCACAGGGTTCAGTCCTGTGACCTCTCCTGTTAGATATCTACTTCTCTGAAGTACAGGCTAACACAGAAGGCCTTTGGCTAATGAAGTTTGCAGATGACTGCAAACTAGGAGCCATAGTTGAGTCCCCAAATGATGTGGACATCCTACAGAAGGGCCTCACTGAGACAGATACCTGGTGTCAGAGCCATGGCCTCAAGCTCAATGCCAAAAGGTGCATTGTCATCCCCTTTGGTAAAAACTCTGTGCCCATGAACTACCACATGGGTGGCAGTCTACTTAACACCGAATGTGTGATAAGAGACCTGGGGACCCAGGTGGACAGTAGTCTCTCCTTTGATTATCACATCACTACAGTAGTCAGGAAATCCTTCTACATGGCACACCTCATCACAAAGGGGTTCTCATCTGGAAAAAAGAGGCCATTGTTCCCCTCAACTTGACACTCATTAGACCCACATTAGAGCACAATGCCCCTTTTGGAATGTACCTCACAAGACATATACAGCAGCTGGAAAGGCCACAGAAGTACCTCAAAAAGAGGATTACTGGCCTCAAACAGATGCCCTACACTGACTGTCTCAAAAAACTCCAGCTTTACTCCATAGCATATCGCCTACTCCAAGGTGATCTCTGCCTAACATATAAAGCTATGTCAAACCCCGAGCTATTGGACATGCTACACCTAAAGAAATCCCAATCCCTCTGAGCTACACACTCTAGGGACCTAAATCTTGTCACCATAATAAACAGAACATGCTGGAGGGATAGATTCCTGTCCTAGAGACTTCCCATACTCTGGAACAAGCTACCTATCTACGTCAAGCAAAGTTCCTCATTAGCACTCTTCAAGAAAAATCTTGATAAGTGTATGGGAAATAGGAAATACACACCGGGATCACTTTGGTGGCTCTGCTTGACAGGGGCACAGAAAAATAACTTTCTTGGGTGGCATAAGCCAGGGAACCTTGTTGGCTAGTCTTACTTAGGCCCTTGGGCCGATAGCCTAGTACCTACCTATGAACCTATGAACCTATAATGGAGATGGTAGAAGACTGAGTACAAAAAAATGGCTGTCAGTCCATCCAGTAACTAAGAAACTGAGTCC
The DNA here is from genome assembly GCF_019279795.1 of Protopterus annectens. Lineage (NCBI taxonomy): Eukaryota > Metazoa > Chordata > Ceratodontiformes > Protopteridae > Protopterus > Protopterus annectens. Next base: position 90,273,068 of record NC_056745.1, on the reverse strand, counting down.
AATGAAATTTGTGTTTAATAATCTTTGAGGGTTCTCAAGCTGAGTAATATAACAAGTATAGTACACACTAAATGAATTCCAAATAGTAGTGGATTGGATATAGGTTCATAGGTTAGTACTAGGCTAACTGCCCATGCAGGCCTTTTAAGCCTAACCAATTTTCACATTTGATGCTTAAAATGAATCAATCCTGTTGGAGTTTAGATTCACCAAACCTTTTCCAAGGTTTGTATTTTTAAATTTATATGTTACTCTAATAACAATAATTAGATCAAAACAGATATTTGGAGGTGACCCATGCATTGGGATAAAGTATTTAAGAGCTGCTTCTGCCCATTAGTACTACATGGGGGAGTTCTGGGGTAAATTTCCTAATTCCCATCCACTGATCCAAGTTTCACCTGAAAGTGGTTAGTGATATGCTTTGTTTTATGTGGATGGGGAGTCTGTTCCAGAGCAGTGGTATCCTCTACGATATATACCTGTCCTTCAAAATCATTCTGCCAATATTGTATAAGGGGGTTACAGTCCAGATCTGATTATTTCTGATATAATTCGGTTTGCAGATGTGAAGTAAGTCCATCAGTAATTGGTCAGAGGATGCCTTGTATGCTAGACAAACGTTACCTCTGTAAGAGACTGAATGTAGTGATATATTTGAAGAAGTTCATGCTGTATCCTTTTTGTAAGACATCTCTTTTTTTTTTTGCATTTAGCTTTAGTCCATAAGTTTGGCACAAGTTATTTGTTGAGGACAAATCTTCCCATAGGATGGCTGAGTCTTTTGGGGATTTGATAACTGTTCCTTGCTTACAGTTATTTGCAAACATAGTTAGCCAGATCCTCTGTTATTGGCTTTTATTTCTGAAAAGAACATGCTGAACAGAAGAGGTCCCAGCATTGAACCTTGGGGTACTCAACTGGTCTTTTTATGGAGGTAGCTTCCCCTATTTTGATCTCCTGTATCCCATCTGTGAATCAGCTGGCAAGCCAGCCAGCAAGGAAAGGGTTTATTACTAGTTTATTGTTTCCATTATGCCTTAGTTGGGACTGTGTCAAAAGCCTTGACCAGGTCGAGGAAGGTGGTGTGTTGTGTTTTACCTCTGTCCATTGCTTTGGTGACCTCTTCCGAAAGGTCCACCAGGTTGGGCAAGTATGATCTGCCTTTGATGAATCCAAACTGAGATGTGCCCAGTGTTTGGTGGTTCCCTTTGTCCATATCGACTAATTCCATGATAATTTTTTCCATGGTTTGGCATATGAGGTTGGTCAGACTTATGGGCTGTAATTGCTTGGGTCAGTGGAAGGTCCTCTCTTATGGAAAGAGATAACTGTAGTTGTTCTCTATTACTTGACACAAAACCCATATGAAGGCTAAGTTTGAACAGTGTTAATTAGAGGTGTGGTTAGAGAGTGTTTCATGCCATTCAAGATGCATTATGGGTATTACCAAGACACATCAATGTTGAATGTTTTGCTTTTGATTGAGCTTTCAGGTGTTTGTCTTGTTTGATTTCTTGTGGTGAGTTGGTTTCAGATATTTCATGGGAGACAGATGGGAAGGGAGGGGAAGGATAACATTTGAGCTGAATTCATCTGCCAGTAGGTTAGCTATATCTTCAGCTTTAGTGTACACACCATTGTTTACAATCAGCTTAGCACTTTGTTGTAGTGTGCTCCTGAGATTACAAACATTACTAAAACAGGCCTTGTGATTGTTCCTTCCTTGTGTGACCATGTTTACAAAGAGCCTGGCTTTGGTAGATTTAAATAAGCACCTGCACTGATTTGTTAATTTAATGATGAGGCTCTGTCACTCTCTGTATTGCATTTATAGCTTTTATACAACAATATCTTCTTTTTATTGTAATGCTGTTTAATATTAAAGCTCCAAAATAAGGGGTTTGTTTCTGTAGAATGCCTTTTGCTTGCTTCTGCTGGGTACAGCTGCATCTATGTAACTGTTTACATGCTGGTATAGTTTAGTAGTGCATGTTTCCACAAAGTCAGTAGAGTTAACTGGGTCTGATGGTGATTTGAATCTTACTGATTAATCACTTAGCAGTAGGTAGTTTGCCTTGGAGACATTTTTAAAGGTAACAGGGGTGGAAGTGGTCCCTGTGTTCAATTTTATTTAGAAGGAGATGGATTTATGGCCAAACTTAAGCAAAGAGATGAAGACATGCAAGTGGTGGTGCAAGATGTCCTCTCATTAGTAAGGACAAGGTCTAAGATGTATTCCCCCCATTGGGTACATTAGTAAAACTTTGCATGATGGTAAGCCAGTTGGGGTAGAAATGAGGTTTGGGAACAGATCAATTTGTTCAGGGACATCTTTGGGTGAGGGTCAGGTAGGAATAGCAATGGGAGTTAAGATGGTAATGGAATAAAGTTAGTGTAGGGGGGGAGGGTTAAACTGGAAAAATAAGAGGGTTGGGAGGAATGAGGTAAGTGAAAGGCAGGGCTTAACTGGGTTTGTGTGAGTGTGACTGGGTAAGGGATCAGAATTTGGAGTGAACTTGCTATAGTGCAGGCTTACATCCAAAATGATGTGTAGGTATTCCAGTGATCATGCAGGACTTGGATTAATAAATGTGTGCATGGAAGAGGTGGGTACGATTTGTTAGCAAAGTCCCCCCCCCTTTTTCTCTCCTCTCCTGGAGTATTGACAGTAGAAAGATACTTTTTGAAAGTGTAGTTAACTAGCATTTTCAGATACATTTTAAAGTGTATTTATATGACTTTAAATTGTTTATTTTCATACCCAAATAGTTTATTTTAGGTAGGTGTTTATTTTCCATGAATGCCGCTTGTAATGTTCTAAACCAGATAGATTATAATTGTCAAGTGGATGTTTCTCTCTCTGCTCACATTGATTTTAAACTTTCATGATTTCCGCTGTCTAGACCCTTTCCACCAAATGTGTCCAAATATGCGGTGTTGGTGCTGCGGTAGCGTTGTTGCCTCACAGTAAGACGTCCTGTTCCATTCTCAGCTAGAGCGTCTTCTGTGTGGAGACATGCGTGAATGGGCGTACCTTCGTTGAAGGTTGTGCATCAGGGCCGGCAACTCGGCACGGAAAAATCTACTGCCAATCATTAGCGGACCGGAGTTCCGCTGTGGCGACCCCTAACTGGGAAAAAACAAAAGACACAACAACATGTTGAATACACTGAAAGAAATTAAACGAAATGTAAAATTTGTGCAAATTGTGGCAATAGCCAAAGGTGTACTTTAATATTTCAGCAAAATTTTATGGTAGATAACTTTATTTAAAAATAACAATTCAGATTTAAGGCTCGTGAACAAAAGCTGGCTGTGAGTTATTTATCTTGTTAAAGGATGCCTCCTCCACACACATGCGTGGTGCAGCGAAAACCATCGTACATGGGGTAGTGTGCCTTTCAAATGTACAGATTATCACAGAATGTGTGGAGTTATGCTTTATATTTTCATCCATTTTCATAAATTGTGTTTTTTCTTGTAAATTAGTGGCAAATCATTCAGGGCTGTGGTTTAAAGGGGTTCCTATCGCGTGATCAAAAATTGTAAATGGCGAGCGTGTATTGAGTGAACCTGATTGGTTGAAGCATTGAAATGTCATGCGCGTAACATGGTAATTGCCAAAGGGAATATTTTCCCTTTACTTCAATGCAGTGTGATCTCAAACTAGGAATATTTAAGTATCGGGGGTGTGGGGGGGGCAGCGTTTAGGTAAGTATAGTTTTTATTTTTTTATTATATTTTCGAAATTTCAGACATCGCTCATATGGTGTCAACCATATGGTGTTCGATGTTTGAAACTTTCAAAAATATAATATAGACCCGTTTAAAGATAATGGCAGACATTTGAGTTTCAGACTACAGATCTTTCAGAAAAGTTGCGCTAATGCAAAACCTGCTATTCTATCTACTTTTTAAGTCTGTAAGAGCAATATATAAAAATTGTACCGATTTTGGTCCTTTGTCCCTTTTTGTTATGTTTTTTGTCGAGCTTTCTGATTTTGAGAGGTTGAGGGATATGTGGGGTAGCATGGACAGTCTCTCTCTCTCTCTCTCTCTCTCTCACAGTATAATACGACACATTACTGGGAATTCATGTAGGCATGTCAGATTTGGTTCAGTCAGGGGAATATTTCAAGCATAGGAGGACGCATGTCTATCAGGTATCTGGTGAAACTGTAGATGCCATAGAGGGTTGTCAGAGGTTTAGTGAAGGGGGGCAGTTCCAGGGTGAGGCATTCACCAGGGAGGGTAGCATAGGTTTGACTATGGAACATTTCATGTTGTACATTGGGGGAGTCGCAATTACATGAAGTTGGTTTGGACTTTGGGATCCAGCTGGGTGATTGGTTAACTACACAGACCCTGGGCAAGGCAAAGGACCTTTCTTTCTGTTACCTCAGATACCATCCTCAGTTATGAAAAAGGGTTGAAAGGGAAAATTTGCAGATATTTTTGAGTTAATTGATGCAGAAGGGGTCCAGCATTTCTTGGAATTGGAAAATGCACATAATAAAGATCTTTGGTGGCTTCACTGGCCTTGGGGTGAAAGACAGTAGGTAGGCTATGTCCAAGGACATAAGGAAAATTAGGTGTTAAGCTTTTTGTATTACCTGGTGGTGTCATTGGAAATGATACCACTTTGGCCTTACCACTCTTGGATTATTGTCAGAATCTGTGACATGCAACATCTACGAGTGGGAAATGCTTGTTTGTGCTACAATCAGAGGTTAGGGAAGTGAAAAGTGGTAGATCATTCGCTGTGTTGGGGAATTTAGGCACCCTGATTTATGGCTAGCTACCATGATAGATAACTTAGGAGTCATTAATAAAGGGGTAGGATGGAGATGATGGGGTGGAGGTTTGTTGGGCCTTTAATTTAGAGCATTGTTCATTGGTGGCATGCAAGTTCTCACATACATGTTCAAAGTGCACAGAAATGTATCCAGCTGGGCAATGTGGCTGGTGGAAGGGTAATTTGGTCAATTCAACTTCACTTTCCTCTGACTTTGGTGGGTTACCTTTGTTTTTCAGGGATTTCAAAGTCTGTATGGTAGTGGGAATTCTGGTGGTCAGAGGAGGGGGTGTCCTTTCAGGCAACGAGAAGAAGAGTAGGGGATGCATTTTCCCATTAAGCTGGACATATTGAGTTGAATGCTCAAGCAATTTCCTGGTTTGGCTGTTGCAGAGGATTTAATTATTGGGTTTGCTTGGAGATTTTCTATCGAGTTGAGGGTTGGAGGGATGGATCGGTCTGTAAAGATTTGCATTTGGGGTGGGGGAAGGAAGACGTTCTGGAAGGTCTGGTAGAAAAGAAACAGTGGGCAGGTAGGCTATTGGCCCCTTTTGATAGCCCCCATTTTAGCAGTTTTAAGGTCTCACCATTAGGCGTGGATCCTAAGAAGTTGGTCGGTGAATGTCGGTTGATTCACCATTTGTCTTATCCCGATGGGAACTCCATTAACAATTTTATTTCAGTCAGCTGCTGTTGCAATTTCCCAATTCAGCAGTTGCAGTCAAATTAATAGAAGGGTTTTCCAAGGGATTTTCTATTAGATCAGGGGTGGAGAGGAGGGGTTAATTTGTATGAATCTGCATTCCTTGAAGGGGAATACATAGATTTTGGAAGGCTTAGTGGTGAAGGAATGGTGGGTGAGTAGGTTATTGGGTCCAATGGATATTTCTGCCTTTAACAGCTTTATGGATTCTCTGTTGGGGTTGGTTCCCAAGAAATCAGCAAGGAACCTCATTTGATTCACCATTGATCTTGTCCCAAGGGTACTTCTGTGCATGATTTTATTTAGGGAGCTGATGCAAAAGACAGTGATGTGTCTATGGATGATGCAGTGCAGGTCATTCGAAAGCTTAGGGACCCATGGTTGGTGAAGGTAGATACTGAATCTGCTTTTTTTTTATTATCGGTTTGAGAGGAAGAGTGGCCATTGTGGGGCAGGGGTTGGGTTACATTTTACTTTGCTAAGGCTGTGCCAATGGGATGCTCAGTGGCCTGTGCTACTTTGAGAGGTTTAGAGATGCTTTCCATTGGACTTGGCAGCAGTGGTGGGTAGCCAGAACACAGTATGTAATCTGGATGACTTCTTAAGAGTAGGTGAAGGGTTTGATGGAGCACTGGAAGGTATGTGTGTGTTTTTTGTGGATGTGTGAGGAAATGGGTATGCCATTAGTGAAGCAGCAGTTAGAAGGATAAAGTGAAAGAGCTCTGCATGTAAGGCAAATGCAAGGCCAAACAAAATCAGGAACAAAAACACAAATGGCCAGCACTAAGGTGTATATGATAAAAAAATTCCAAATACTGCCATGTAGAAGGTAAATCAAAGTTTAATCCTCCATACTGGTTTCAGCATAATTGCCTTCATCAGTGGAATACAAATGAACAGATTGTGTCATCCCTCCATATATAGACCATTCCACCAATGGAAAAAGCCCCCCAATTGACATCACTTCCTTTAATTAAATAGTTAACATACAAATAAAATGGTTCCCTATTACATCCTCGAAGACTCACTTACCTGAATACATAAACCCCGACACGTCTCCATCAAACCACGTAAACATCGATCGTCCTGAAGTGCGAAATCCGAAATGTTGAATCGTCATGGTTGGCCCTTCCTTGATATAGCTCCGTAAGGTAAGTGTGTGATAGTTACGGACCTTAGAGTTAGGGTGCGGGTTAAGGTAAGTGCATAGATGGTAATGTATGTGTGATTTAGTGTAGGGTTAGATGTAGGGTTTTGTTACGTGTATGTGTGTGGATTATTTATTTTGTTTGGGTAAAGCTTGTTAAGGTAAATGTGCAATAGTTACGGACCTTAGGGTAAGGGTGCGGGTTAAGATAAGTGCATAGATGGTGGTATATGCAAGATGTAGTGTAGGGTTAGAAGTAGGGTTTAGTTTAGGGTTAGAAGTAGGGTTTTGGTTGGTGTATGTATGCGTTTGTTTAGTTTCTTTGGGTAGGTAGTATGTAGTGGGCGATGGTGTGGGACAAGTATGATGGTTCGAGGTTTTGAATTTCATGGTTTAGGGTATTCAGTTTATTGGAGGTTCGCGGAATATGTGTCAGCATTTTTGTATTCGGTTATTAGGGCTTTTAAACTTGCAATATACACCCAAATAAAACATATACCATATATTAACATTCATAAATGACAATATGATACTACAAATGATCTTTTAATCCCAGTGGGAAAAGACCCCCCAGCTTAATTATCTAATTTTTTTTTCCAATTTAAGATACTATGCCAGCCCTGCATATTGCTTCTATTGCCAGCAATTCTATCTATTAGAAAATGAAAATCTGCATTATTATGTATCAAGCAGTGGCTATAGAGAGTATTGGTTTCCCGTTTATTACTTATGTCACTCCAATGCTCAGAAATATGTACCCTCAATGGACGAGATGTCTGTCCAATATAAAAGGCCAAACATTTACAAGTGGCCAAATAAATAATTCAATCAGTTCCACAATTCCCATAGAATTTTATATCATACTCCTTGCTGGTGTTTTTCTGGAAAATTGTTTGCGTTTACTAACATATCGGCATGAAGAGTAATGTCCACATGGAAATGTACCAAAAAGAGTATCCCCTGACAAGGTAAGTTGTTGATATATGGCACCCCCACTGCTGGTGTGTTTAAAATGTGAAAAATGGGATCTCGTGCCCAAAACGTGGTGTGAACTATCATTAGCCATGAGGATATTCCAATGTTTGTTTATGGTTTCCCTAATAACATTAGTATTCCTCCCAAATGTTGTGACAAACCTGATAGTATCAATGGTGGTCCTCCGATCTTTGACCTTATATTCCAATAGTGACATCCTATCATGAGTATTAGCCCAGTTACTGGCAGAAATGATGTCAAAGTCCCTATATCCCCTGACCTGGAATCTATTACTAAGATCCTGTAGAAAAGAGACATATTCCTACTGAGTTGAGCTAAGTCTCTTCATAAGTACAAATTGTGATCTCGGGATGTTGCGGTTGGTATCGCTGGGATTCATGCTGGTAGCATAAAGCAAATTATTGTATTGGGGATACTTCCGAAATGCTTTCATACTAAGTGTATTGTCCAAAGTCCTCTGGACTGTAACATCCAAGAAGTTGATCCTGTTGCAATCAGAGTTGAGGGTAAATTCAATGCCCCATTTATTATCGTTAAGATATTGGACAAATTCAAGAAGAAATCCCATATCCGCCCTCCATACCACCCAGCAATCATCCAGATATCTCCTCCAGATGTCACTTTCATTGATATATATATTACGGGAGGAACTGTATATTAGCTGTTCTTCCAAAAAGGCCATGAACAAATCTGCATAGATGTGTGCAAAAGATGCACCCATCGAGGTGCCCTGAATCTGCCAAAAGCATTCTCCCTGGAAATAGAATAATTTTTTATTGAGCACATGCTCAGCCATACATAAAAGTAAAGAATTAAATCCAGCTGGATACAAATTGGCACGGTCTAGCCAGAATTTTAAAGCTTGAAGACTGGCCCAATGGGGGATGTTGGTATACAGAGCTTTGACATCAAGGGTGCAAAGAAACCACCCTGGTTCAAGTTGTGTATCAGACAATATTTTTAAGAACTGAGTGGTATCCTGTATCCGTGCCCAAATCAGATCCAACACCGGTTTCAGATACTGGGTCAAAAGGCGGAAAGAGGTTCAGTCAATGAACCCATACCCAAAACAATAGGCCGACCTGGCGGCTTGGTAAGTGACTTATGTATTTTTGGCAGGAGATACAGGATCTGTTTCTTGGGATCCTTAACAGTTAAGTGAGACTTAACTGTCTCTGAGATAATACCCTCATCAACAGCCTCAGTTAAAAAAGAATCAGTGTCTTTCTTTAAATTAGATGTGGGATCAATGGGCATAGCCATATGATGGCGGGGGTTGGATAACTGTCCATTACCCTCGCTGAGATAATAATCTGTGCCCAATATGACTACTGCCCCTCCTTTATCTGCAGGAACAATAACAATCTTACGGTTATCCTTTAACTCCTGTAATGCTCGGCCTTCTCCACTTGTTAAATTATGATCCAACATCAAATGATCACCCATATTGAAATGTATGTCCCTAAGAACGGCCTGTAAGAATATTGACACATGTTTGTTCATAGGTGGCTGGAAGTCAGATTTGAGAAATCTAAACTCAGTAGACCTCTGAGAATTATCTCTTGAATCAAAAAACAATTTAAGATTTAATCTGCGGCAAACTTCATATGTCAGATACCATACTGGTTTCATCAACAAAAAAGCCAGACACAAAATTCAATCCTTTGTTCAAGGGCTGCTTCTGTTCATGCATTAGTTATATTCAAAACATTACTGTTAAAGTCATTTAGTGTGACATGAGGGTCTGAAGTAGTCCTTCCACCATAAGTATTCCTGTTCCTATTTCTATGTTTCCTCCCACCCCGCCTCCTGCTGTATCTAAAGGGTGGTCCACATTACGCTGCTTTTTGGGGGTGGGTGATTCCCGGGTACTGGCACTATCAATATCAGTAACTGAGGACTCCTTAGCCTATGTACTACTATAGTAATTCTCAGTCTTACTTAAGATGGACCTTGGTCTCTTCCTACCAATAGACCCAACCAGCCTACCGGTCTCAACAAACTTAATATTTTTAACATTTTTGGAAACCTCAAATGGTTTACCCCTATGATACTCAGTTATGTCCCTGTTGAACTTTCATATTTTTTTATCTTTGGTTTGCTTGTCAAAGATAAGTAGCTCCTTTAATAGCTTGTTGAGACAAGCAACATACTGAGGTTGACGCTCATACCCTTTAGTTTCATCACAAAGTTTTTTCACTTCTGCAATATTTGTGTCAATCATGCACTAATAATAAGAGCTGAGGATATGTGCAAAGGACATGGAAGCCTGCTGTAGTGCCAGGTTCCAATCCTTGAATAGTTCATCATCCATCTTACCCACTAAGGGCTGTATTTGAACCCTAAGTCCTCTGGGTATGATTTCCTTGTTCTGATAAGCTTTAAAGAGCTTGGGATGCCATATATTCGTTCTGAGGGGTTTCATCCCCCTACCAACTTTGGTAAATGCCAGATTGCAGCCATCAACTGGATCCATGTTGGAAACATCTTTATCAGTGCCATTCTCATTAGTAATTCCAAACACTCATATATCATTTTTATCGACACATAATGCTTTCTAGATAGTTTCCAGATTGATGGTCATAAGCTCACAGTCCACCAAAACAATGCCTAAACATAAACAGCAGCTACAGCCAAAGTAACACCAGAAGACCAATTATGTGCCCAACCAATGCTCCAAAAGAGCCACTTATCAAACCCAATATATAAGTGTATTTCCAAAAAAGAACCCCAATCAGGGGATACAATACAAAAGCTCAACAGGGAAAACAGGCCCCAAAATAAACAAAAATAAAATCAAAATGTTTGTTGAGGTCAGCGGTCCAGAGGCTAGTATAAATGAGCATGCGTCTAATCAGTAAAATAATCCTTTGAGTTAGTACTATACTATAAATATGGTCCACCCCTTGGAAAAAAAAGTATTTTCCAGAAACCTAGAGCCCAAACATATTCATACACCTATAAAAATGGTTAATCGTGTTCATATACTGCAAGGTTCCAAATGTCCAGTAACCTATAGCCCAGATCGATTCCATACCTCTACTGTTAATTCGGCACAACATGCCGACCTAGACTAAAATCATTGATGCATATCTGATCCATAGGAATACCTGATAGAAAATAACATATGGTTGCCAGAAAGCCCCAAAAATTTTTTATATAAGGTTGTACAGGCCCTCTAGCTTGTTATGTTACATTCAGATACCTTCATGTAAAGCAGTGTTTAAAGTCGGATATTATATGACTAAGAAATTAGCTCCCAATTGTTTCCAAATCCAAAACATGTGTTATGTTCCTCAGTGGAATCCAATATCATTAATTACTGTTGCAATAACATCAATCCACTCCACAATCCTATATAAGGTAAATAGAGAAATGAAAAATACAGAGAGGGTTCCCAATTATCACAATGTAATATAAGAATATAAGGGCACTTGTTAGAATATTCTAATAAGGGGGGGCTTGGTGATCACCACAGTGAAGGCTAGTAAACCTCCAAAATCCGAACACTCAAAAATCCCACACTCATATATAACCACATATCCATAGTTTCAGGAATTCTGAGAATCAGGAATTAGCAGTGAAAATACAAGAAAAAAACACTGAAATCACCACAAAATTCCCAGTACTATAACCACTTATAATACAAATATGACCTACCTCAGAAAACTGTTGACATCCCTAAAGCATACAAAAACATATACAATTATATTATATAGCCAGCAACTGTTGAACCAGAGAACTAATCTCGATTAAACATGTTGAAGCAAAACATTCAATTACATACGTTAACTGTATAAACCCACATAGTTCCTCAAACACTACCCTAAAAAGATACATATACATTGAAGGAAGTGATGTTAATGGGGAGGGCTGTTTTTTCCATTGGTGGAATGGCCTATATATGGAGGAATGGTACAATCTGTTCATTTGTATTCCACTGATGAAGGCAGTTATGCCAAAACTGGTATGGAGGATTAAACTTTGATTTACCTTCTACATGGCAATATTTTGATTTTTTTTGCCATATACACCTTAGTGCTGGCCATTTGTGTTTTTGTAGCAGTTAGAAGGCTCAAGCACAGCATTGATTTCTGGGACTGATAGTGGATGCAGGCCATGGTTTATTTTGTTTCCTAGATGAGACTGCAGCATGATTGAAAGAAAAGATTCAGTGTGGAAATCCAAGGACAAAGTTTGGATTAAGAGTCAGTTTACCCGGGTTGTTCTTTGTGTGGGTTGGTGACTTTTTATTGAATGGGGAAAAGCAAACATTATTGGGTGAGGGTTAATAAGTTGGTGTGGGCTGATTTAGTATTGTGGTTGTCTTTTTGGAGCAGTTTAATGGTATTACTTTTTGTTAGGCAGAATGGATTGTTCACAGATGAGGCAGGAAGTAATGGGATGGGGGTCTTATTTGGGGGGGGGTTGTGGCTCATTGGCCGGCAGGATGAAAGGATGATTGGAGAAGGGATGTTGACTGGAGTTAGTTCCAATTTGGCTGGCATTGAAGGTCTAGCAGGAGAGGTTGTGGGAGAAAAGGGTTAACTTTCATTCTATCAATATGGTAGTGGTTCAAGTGCTGGTGCTATCAGACGAGGTGAGAGGTTGGCTTGGAACGATCAGATGCTTGGTGTGTGAATCTTCTGTAGCTTTTAAAAGGAAGGGTATGGTAGGGCATTGCAAGATTTTGTTAAACTGATGTTGCAGCTGCCTGAGGAGGACGTAATTTGCTGGGAAGGAGTGTGCTGAAGTATTTGGTTCCGGCTTCGGAACAAGGTAAGGCAGTTCATTCAGTCAAGGTGGACTTAGCTGTGGTTAGTAGTTTTGCATGGGTGGCAGGGTACGTGAATTTACTAAATCTTGGACTGTGGTTCATATGTTGAAGTGCTGGGGTAGGTTTGACAGTATGAAGACTGAATGATGATGGCCATTGAGGTATTTATATGATAGGCCATTTCGATGTCAATGACAGGGTTCCAGTTTGGTACACAGAGGATGGAGTACACCTAAGTGATTTTGGTATGGACCTCTTTAATGTACACTTAGGTTGGTTATGGAGGGTTTGATGAAGGTTTTTGAGTGAATGGGGGGGAACAGACTGTGTCAGGCTAGTTGGCAGAGAAGAGGGGCAGGCTAGTTCCTCTTCTGTTCCCCGTCTGGTGTTGGATTTTTAATTCAATGAGTTGGGAAATGTAAGGGAGCAATGGGACACTGCTTGATAAGTAAAAGTAAGTGAGCTGAGGTGAGGACGCTGCTTATTGGGCTAGGATGTGGGGGTTCATTGCTCTAGTAAATGGTTATAGGGATGTCATGATGTGATCAATAAATTAAAATGTTTTTCAATGAAGTTATGTTTATGGAAGTTTAATAAAAGTTATCAAATGTCATTTGCTGTGGTGTGTTATTGAAGGGGACCTGGACAAATGAGGTTTGGGAACAAACTAAGTTGTCCAGGAGCATCTTTAGGTGAGGCTCAGGTAGGAAAAGTAATGGGAGTTAAGATGGTAGTGAAAGAAAGTTCATGTAGGGTGGACAAAAGGATTAAATTGGGAAAGTTGGAGGACTGGGAGGAAATAAGGTAAGTTAAAGGAGGGGATTAACTGGTTTTGTGTGAGTGCAACTGGGTACGGGATCAGATGTCATGAACTTGCTACCTGCTCTCCTTCTCTCTTTTAGGGATATTGAGGATCGTGCGGTTATTTCATAGGTTTGGTGTTTACGTAGAGAAGAAGAGCAGGCTTGTCCCCCTTCTGTTCCACCTCTGGTTTTAGATTTTTAATCCAATGAGCTGAGGAATGAAAATGAACAATTCAGTGCCACTTGATAAGTAAAAGCAAGCAAGCTGAGATGAGGATGCTGCTTATTGAGCTAGGGTGAGCGAGGACATGCTTCTCTAGTAAATGGTTATATGGATGTCATGCTGTGATCAATAGATTAAAATGTTATCCAGAAAGTTATGTTTATGAAAGTTTAATGAATGTCATCAGATGTCATTTGGTGTGGTATGTTATCGAAGGGTACCAGGACAAACATAGAATATTTACAGATTGTGCAGTAGTAGGGTTCTTCATTTCCTTGTTTTTCATGTTAGTGTTAGTGAGAGGAACTGCCACAGAAAGCTGAGCAGCAGGAAGTGAGAGATGATAACAGAGCTGATGTAAGAGGCAGAAGTTTACCCTGGGTCAGTAATGACAATGTTCGTGAATCTCTGTACTTGTGCTCCTGTTTATTCTCATTAAAAAAATGCATTTTTTCTTGTATTTTTCAGCTCATATATTTCATAAGGTCATATTTTCATAATATATCTTCAGTGTTACAATCTCCTGGCATTCAGGAAGTTTGAACTTGGTAAATCCATGTTGATTTTTTTTTTGCTTCCCTTATACTTATCAAGAATATTTTTATAGAAATCAATAATTAATATATTCTGATGGTGAATGGAAGTTCATTCCCTAATTTCTGCATGCGTTCTATAATATGCCTGTCACATTTTTATTAATATTTATTTTTAGTATTAAGCTTTTGATCTGGTGTTAGTGCTCACATTTCTTTGTGCAAAGAATAGACTTTTAAGCTATTTTATACCACTAACATGAGGGGTTGTTGTTAAACTTCCTCATGCATTTGTGTCGTACTTAAACCGATGTGGCTATACATTTATTATGTGACAGAACTCACCAACTGTCTCAGCTGTTGTTATGGTAGATTATTTATTTATTTATTTTTTGAGAACCTCCCACATTTAACTTTTTGGGGTTCTGAATCATTCTTGCCAGTCTCTGACTTTAAGAATGCTATAGGTTGACTCTGTTGAGAGCAATAATTTCTAGAAAAAATATAAAGATTGAATATTAGGAGGACAGGTCCTAAATTAATATTATATGCTTACCTTTCTTTTTTGCAACATTTTCTAAGTTATTTTTATAAAATATGTCAGTTATCTTTTTTGGGCAATTACTACCTGAACAATAGTTTGGCCATTCAGTATTTGGAGAGATGAAATACTCTGGTAATTGTTTTTCACTCGAAATGTTTATGCCCTGCTATTTAATCATGAACTATACACATTCATAGATAGTACATAAGATGTCTAATATCAGTCCATAAATTCGATATCTTTGTTGATAATATTAAATGTCAAACTGCACAATCTGCATCATTTGCATACATTACTTCCTTGATCTGAGATTATTATCAGTAAATAAACACTGCCACCCCTACTGTAGGGCCTGCAACTATGAAAGGCTTTATACTCCTCAGACTATGCTGAGTTTAATGTTCTCAAGGAAAAAAATGCTTGAAGATTTAGTATTCTACTACTTATAAATTATACTATGTCTCATTTAGTTTACATTTGTTTCCAGCCATCTCATGTGGCAAAAAATTAGATTTGATATTAAATGGCATGAATGATGGTGCAAAATATACCGTTCTGCATATGATCTTCCCTGGAGGACATGTATAGCCTAATTGCTGCAATTCAGTTTACAAATATAATATATATTCAAATATCCTCTTTCAGGTGGCCAGATACTAAATTCTGTGTTATTATCTTCTAAGTCAGTCATCAAATGGTAAGAAATATGGATCATTTGAGTTGATGGAAGTACCTGTGGGTAGATTACTAACTAATGTATTTGAAAAAAAATAAAATTAGAACAAACAAAAAAGACATAAGTCCAGGTGCATCTCATGTAGTATGTTCACTTGTTAAGCAGTGATCAGCTCATACATGATCCTGCAGCCATTTCAGTCTAATCATTTTCACATATTAACCTCGGGTAGGCAGGTAACAGATACTTTCTCCTTCCAAATACTGGAAAGATGAGTATCTATTTTACATACTGTGGAATCACTGATTGTAAGGACATCACAAGTGTTTGCAGAGTACCACATGAGTCTTAGATATTTTTAATAAGTATCTTGCAAGTTTAATAAACAATTCTCCTAAATGCAAATCTTGTCTTCTTGAATCGGGTCTCTCACAATGGCAATATGTACCCATTGGTGAATGCATGAAAGACATAAAAGGGTCCTCTGTACAATGTAATAGTGGTGTAATAGTCGTGCTGTTTGATTAACAGACAGGTTGCGTGAGTTAGAATATACTTCTGAAACTACACGTCATTAAAAAATATTTATTTGGTTCACTGCACTGTAATGTAACTACTGACAAAGTATGCAGTACCTCTTTCTTTAAACTGGTTGCAAATTATTTCTTTTTCAGAATACATTTCAGCTATATCTAATCAACAGTATACTAGTTAGCTGTATGAAAAAAAGTAATAAATGTACATATGCATTCCTCTTCTTGGTTCACTGACCAATCATCTATCGACACCTCCTTAACTAATCAGTTGCAATTGTTCTACAAAGAAAAGTGAGGCTCCATACCACAAGTCCAATCATATGAAAAATTAGACTGCGATTCTGGAAAACAGAAAGAAAGAAAACAACAAAATCTAGATGTCACTGTTGCACTTTTAAAGTATTTATTCAGGGTGGGGTAGTTGTGGGGTAATAAATTTGTTTCTTCAGCGAAGAGTGAGGTCCATAAGGATGCAGAATGCAAGGTGCAGATCGCTATGTAAGAGTTTATATAAAAATGAGTAAAGGGATGATGCTTTAGGTCTATCCTGGTAGCTCAGAAACTCTAAATGTGCAGGCCTCTTGAAATGGCCATGAAATGAAATCCAGGTCATCTGCTTGGAAGGCAGCTATACTCAGCACTATGTCTGGAATGCTAAAAAAATATACAACTATTCTCCATCAGCTGATTAAACCCTGGTCTCCCACATGACAGGTGGGGATAGTCGCCATCACACATCAGCCATTAGTGAAAACTTGTTGCCAGAATGACATCTGCATATAGTCCAACATGTTGAACATCATAACTGCCTCTTCTTAAAGTAGCAAATTAAATTCCCTTTTTTGTCAAGTTGTGTAATCCTGGCACTCAGTATGCTAAAATGTTTTTATTCATGTGTCTTAAGTTAAAAAGTACATATCGTTTAATAAGATTTCATGTAAAGTAACAAGGTGCAACTTATCTGATACATATCAGAAAAAATAACTATTTACAAAAGAATATCCTTTTTCCCAGATTCCAATAAAAACTCAGACTCCTGATCACTGCAGATATATAATATTCCTGGTTAAGACTTATAAAAATGCATTTTAAATTGAAAAAGAAACTCTCTTTTCCCGGACTGTTAATGAAAACCCATAGTCATTGTTAAGCGATTCACAATTTCAACTAAGCCACATCAGTACAAAGGAAAAAGGCATATATTTCCTTCTGTCTGCCACTAGCAAGTATTTAAAACTGAAGGCATTTCCACAGTGAATAATTCCCTGGTTTCCAACAGCAACAATTAAGGTAGGCAGTAGTACAGTTTATTGTAGAAGACTTTTATAGAAGACAGTAAGTAATCATAATTTAAGCTGTTACAATTGATTTACGTTTCTTATGCTTCCAGAATAGTTTCTGTAAGGCAATGAATATCTCCTTGTCTTGGATTACACTGCTGATCTGAAGCTTTGCAGGACAGCAAAACACTCTCTGATGTCATTTGCACTGCCAACCTCCTCCAGTAAATGGAATTCATGGAAACAAGACAGAAATATGTAAATGCTGAAGTGTGGTATGATGCAAGTTTGTACTGTTTTCTTTATTAGATGCAAACATGCTTTTACAGTGTTAATGAAGGGGGTATATAACATATCTGGAGTGTACATAAAATAATATAATGGAAGGATAAGCAGAAAATGTTTATACTGAGCTGACAATTGGATTTTATATTAAAAAATGGACAGGGTGTTTAGTTTTACAGACAGCAGCTGGCATCTCAGTCAAAATATCTGGTAACCATATCATTAGTCAAAATGGTAATTGTCTACATTTTGTTTTATTCAGTATGTTTAAAAATGTAGTCTCTGGATCTTTTCTTCCTAAATACGGCTGATACTGCCTTGGTTTAGTAAATCAGTTTAGTTAAATATCTTGCACCATTGCACAATTTATAAAACTATGCTTGGTCACTTGAATAATAGCTGTTGTATTGTCCTGTAACATCAGTATTAGTACATTTCTGAAATTTCTCAAGCAAAAACAGTAATGCAAGACTTTTGTTTTTTTTTTAAATGCCTATTGATAGTTATGAAAGAGAAAACAGACATTGATAAAAACAAAAAGAGAAAAACAATGACCCATCATCACAGCCATATGCCAGCATGCCTAGGATCCCCATGAAAATCTTGAGGGACCATCTGCAGATCCTGCCGACAATGATAAGTAACAGCTTGCTGTGATAAGGAGGTGTACCGTAACAATGGTGATGTCAGTAAAACGGTAATCTATCCTGTTATGTAAATAAAATCTGAGACATAATGATGCAGCATGGATCACTTTACATCACAGTGAAGTAACAGCACAATCACCTTGTAGCCAAGGACACATAGGACACAAGTGATGAACTGTTGTGGCCACCTGTGACATCTGTGGTGCCTGCTCATGTGTACAAATAGGTATCCAGTACTGCAGCACATAGTCATGTGACAGATACTGTTAGAGCCAGAAATTCCATTGCTCTGGAGTAGTCTCTACACATGCCGGGTCGCTATGCTGCTCACCATAGGAGATGAGTGCATGTTTGGGGTGCAGACTTTGTGGACATATGAAACATACCTGCGACCATAGTGTGCTTTTATTATGGTTTGCCCTTGGGACAGGGCATCTTTTATCAAACTCAACTCGGTGCAAGCTTATCCATCCTGAGACCTGGGGGACTGTGCTTTTTCTTTCTGCCCAACATGTTCCTGTAGACCTTGTAATTCAGTCTGCTAATTCCACATATCTTAATCAAAATTAGCTTACTTGTATTTCAATTTGTTTCTTGGATGCAGTTCATAACTGCAGCACTGTTACGCAGATAGATAGGCCAGATATGCCGTTCAACAATAGAGTAACCAGGCATACACCATATATACCATAGTGTGCACTTGTTTACAATGGTTTCTTTATTTTGTGCACTGAAATGTATTAGAATTTAAATTTAAAAAAGCACTACCACATTTGCCATGGTTTTATTTTATTAAGTGAAAGCTGTTATCATACTGATTACTTTTTCAGAATACCAGACTGGCTATTTTGTTCAAGCTTGTCATTTTAGGAAGTGTTTTTCAATTACTGAAAATATATGCTGCTCAGAAGCAAGCAGTGTCTTGAGCAGGTGAGGGGGAAATTGGTTTAAGGTTCAAAATTCCTGGCTCTGCTCCTACTGTTAAAATGTTAAGTCTACATAGAACATGCCTCTAACAGTATCCAGGCTAGCCTACTTACCATGTACTGGTCTAGGATATCTAGATGTAATAGATTTCTGTCTCATAGAACTGACAGCATCAATCTGACCTGGCATTATGAATGGCAGCTGCATCTCTCTCATGTTCCTTTGCACTACTGCTGGGGTATATACAATGTACACTATACCATCCATGCATTTACTGTTATATGGCTGTTAAATGTAATGCATATTACATTTCCTTGTGCTTAACCTCTCTTCATGAAACATTCCAAGACTGTTGGTTTATTTATTTATTTAACATTTCTTTACTGGGCAAGTCTGACTTACAATGAGCAAATTTTCAGCGGAGGCCCAGGGAAAAATGCTCCAGACCATATCTTTGTAACGTGGGAGGAAACCAGAGCAATCCCACATGAACACAGGGAGAACATGCAGATTCCACACAGAAGACACCCCAGCTGAGAATTGAACCAAAGAGCCTCTTGCTGTGAGGCAACAACACAAACTGCTACACCACTGTGCGCCTTCATTTGTGCTGTACTGTCTCTTATCTGTATAAGTTCAGCATTTGTAACCTCTGCTGGGTAACCATGCAGGATCTGGACATATCAGTGCATTGCTCTCTTTTGTGACAACTCTAATGCTCAGCGATTTCACCTTTATATGTAGTAGTACATAATTTTACAATAAAATGTATAGTAATATATATTTCCTGATCAATTTAGCCCTTACTAAGGGAATCTCAACAACTTAGGAGTTATATAATCCCCAAAAATAGTTATAAGGCTGCAATTTGTGCTAGCTGAAACCACCTGAGAAATAATAACCATTAAATGTTCTACATTAACCTTGGCCTATGCAATAACCAGCAGAATGTTGCATTAAGAGAGTAAACAGACTAATAAAAACCTTGTATTTAATTAAGAACTGACAAGTAAATGTATTTTCTGTTCCTATTGTTATCACTCATATGGATATACAAAGCAGGTGCTCAGTGTCTGTGTGTGTTGCAAATAAAATACTGTGTAATAGTTCAAAAGATGAGGTCATGAGTCACAGTCCCATTTCTTTGTCTATGCAGCTGCTTAAAAATAGTATTGGTTTTGACAACCAACAGATGTTCAGTAAACAATTACTTCAACAAATGAGCAAACAAAAGCTATTAAGGGTTATTGTTTATCAAGAAGGCTTATGATTTCATTGCACTGTAAACATTTCTTGCTAAGATGTAACACTAGGGTGGATACTTTTGTTTAACATCACAATGGAGTACTTTTATTTCCTGTAAAAAGTTGAGTAACACGGAGCAACAAATAGTTTTAGAATTAATGGTGTAACTGATGAGAGACATCAAATTCATAACAACTGTTTCCTTCTCTTTCGCTCTCTCATTCTGTAACTTAACTGAGCCTTGAAAGCAGTGGTTGCAACTGTGTAGTAAAACAAATGGCAGTTCTAAAGGCAGGAGCATGTTTGGTAATCAGTACAGAAGACTAAAGCTTTGAATGATTATTAAACTCCTTCCTCTTCCCTGTGTACAGGGTCAGGGTTTGATTCCTTCCACATGTATTTGCCTACTGTGTGAGACCAGTATTATCGAGTTTAACACTTTCTAGCACCTTCCATTGCCTTTCTAGCATCTTTTTAAAGTAACAAGAATACTGCTCTTCAAAAGCATAGAGCAAACCTGCAAAGGAATTGGATTAGTCACTAACACACTATGCGGGCTACACTCACCGTCAGCTGTACAAAATGTTGACTAGTATGCCTAAACTTTAGTTAGTGTCATTTTATGGGGCCCAAGGCAGGGTAATACACTGGGGACCCCCCCAGAGCATCCCCTCCTGCAGCATCTCCCTGCCCCACCCACCGCTGCAGCCCCTTCCCACCCATTCCAGTGTTCTATTACTTGGCTATTTCTCCCCAGTTACCATAAACACTGTTCAAACCTGCCAGTGTGCAGACTGTTTCCTTATTGACTTATACAATGATTACAGCTGTTGAAATAAAATAGCACAAACACTGATAGCCATTTGCTAAACAAACAATACAGACTTAGTGAAAACAGACTTGGCATGAGCAGTAGACTTCTCTACCACTGAAACTCAGATTCATTGTAACAGTATTAAAAGCCACAATCAAATAAAATGCATCTGGCCAGTGGAGAATTAAGTTTACTTTTAGGCTGTTTCCAAACCATAGGCTCCTTGCACACATTTTTAGGGCCATGCATACATCTGTATGTTCTTTGATTCACCTTCCTAATTGCATAAATTATATTCCTTGTATAATACAGCACAACTTGTTAGAGTGCGTTTTAAATTTGCAGTTTTGAACATTTCCCAGTAGGCAATGAAACAGAATGGATGACCCAATAATGACAAAACTGCCCATTTCAGAACATTTTAACCATAAAAGGCCACTCAAACTCCTATTACTACAATCCACCATTATCAGTCAATAAGCAAAGTCATTGCAGAAGTAAAAGTCATCTGAATAATTCCACAATAAATTGATATATAACTAATGAAGAGGTTGCTAATGGCAAACAACTTTACATTTCAGTGTTTCATCTACAAATTCAGTACCCACTGCCCTTGAAGAATTAATTGCCTATGTTACATTAAAAAAATGGTAAGCTGGTAATATTGCAATAGGGAATGATTGACAAACCGACAAAATGTTTATATTGCATCTCATATAAAGGAGGGAACACTAAGGAGTGCAGAACCCCTATCCCCTCTTAAAATGCACCAGATAATCTGCAATCAAAAGGGCACTGCAATATCAGCAATCCATATACATGGTGTGGGAGTAGAATCCACAGTCTTCTGCACCAAAGGCAATTATGCTACTAACACTGCTTTCAAATTCTACAGCACAAACCGTGGCTGCCATTTGCTAAACAAAACAGCAAGTTGCATGTTGAAAACAAACTTAGTATGAGCAACAGTAAACTTCTCTTTGCTTTAAACTCACAATTCCCTGAAAATGTACTGAAACTCAAACTCAGAATTCCTTCAGCAGTCTGGTAGTTGTTGTAGAGGTGTCAGGCTCTTGTCTCCTGCAACCAAGTTACAGGGTCAAGCCTGATCAAGTTAATTGACTAATCTGCTCCAACCACCAAATTAGGGCATTACATATCATACCGCCAGACCTCTCAACCTCTTAGCACAGGAAATCTGGACAAAACCTAAAATAATATGTGTGTGTGTGTGTGTGTGTGTGTGTGGGGGGGGGCAAAGGCACAAAAATAGGCACAAATTATAAATATCGTTCTTATCGACCTTGAACGTTGCTAGAATAATAGTGTTTGTCTTACCATGCATTTTCTGAAGAAAAAAAAGCCTGAAACTCAAACGTATGAAATTAGTTATTTCAATCCTTAGTGATTTGCCAGAAAAACACAAATTTTATGAGGAATAGGTCAAAAATATAAGGCAAAAATCTGGGCATTCTGCAGAAGTCTGGACAGTTGAGAGGTATGCATACCTCTTAACCTCTTAGTGCAAGAAATCTGTACAAAACCTAAAATAATGGGGATACAATGGCCCAAAGATAGGGACAGATTTTAAATATTGCTCTTTTTAACTTAGAAAGTTGCTAGACTAACAGGATTTGTGCTAGTATGCATTTTATGAAGGATGTGTTGTCTGAAACTCATACATATGTTCTTATTTAATTACTTCAATTCCCTGCGATTTGCCAGAAAACCACAACTTTTATGAGAAACAGACAAAAATTATGAGGTTAAATCTGGAGAGTTCAGAGGTATGTTAAACACACACACACACACACACACACACACACACACACACACACACACACACACACACACACACACACGTACACACACACAAGCGCTCACACACCTACCTTCTCTCTACTCTCTGTCACTATTAGACACACACATACACACACCTAACTTCTCTCTGTTCTCTCTCTCACCACACATGAGCACACCTACATTCTCTCTGTTCTCACAAACACACACACACACACACACACACACACACACACACACACACACACACACACACAAACACACATATACACACCTTCTCTCTGCTTTCACAAAGCAATACACACATACACACACCTACTCTCTCACACAGACTTACCTTCTCTCTGCTCTCACATAGCAACAGACACCTACTCTCTCACACAGCAATATATACACACACACAAATACACCTTCTCTCTCATACAATACACACACTATCTCTCATACAAACAGAATGGCTAGTTTAAATTACATAAGCACATACACATTTCTACGCATACACACACTTTCTCTCTCACACAGAAATATTGGAACTGCTATTTTAAATTATACATACACACACACACACACACACACACACACACACACACACACACACACACACACACACACACACTCACACACACACATGCACTCACCCATGCAATTGCCTGCTCTGTAAATGGAATGGCTAGTTTTAACTCCCCGCCCGAGTGTGGAATGTGTTTACATCCACGTTGTTGAGCCTGTGCATGATGCACGTATGGTCCTACTTAAGGAGAAGACACCACCACTATGATGTTAAGAAATATATATATTTTTATGTTGAAGCCTCCTGGCCAGAGTGGGTCCCCATAGCCACAGGGCCCTAGGCGACTGCCTATTCCACCTAGTGCTAGATCTGGCTCTGATGATAATACTGGTGTAAATTTGCATCTACCCATTCAGTTAACAAGGCTAACCTTAAATGTAGCCAAAGTAGTACTTTGCTTAACCTGGAGTGGTAACTTATTCCTTAAGTTGGGAACACATTGAGATAGGAACCTGGCATTCCAGTGAGTCTTGTTTATTTGCTGGTGTAGATTGAGGCCCCTGGTGTAGGTGTCTGTAGAGCCACTAGTTTTGCAAAGAAATAGTAGGTCAGATAGGGCTGTGTCTTTCATGGCTCAAGAAGTGGGATGTAGGTCTCCATGCAGCAATATGCAGGCTGCTGAATATAAGGAAAGCCAAGCTATTTGATCGAGGTAGTTAACCGATTTAATTTTTCTTGGTTAGAAATCTTTGGGGCCTTTCCAGTTGAGTGATATACTTCGGTTTGTACATGTCAATGGGGCATTGTATTCAGTGGTGGGTCTGATAATGGAGGAGTACAGAGGTAAGATGACTTTTTTGGATTTTGAAGCTATTCTCTTGGAAATTAACTGGGTCAGACAGACGACTTCCTAGCTGTGGTGGAATTATGATGATCAACCAAGAGTTATGTTTTATAACATATGAGGTGGGGGAGACTTTTCTGCTGAACACTGCTATGCTACACCTTTTTCTTCCAAATAATTTGAGACCATTTTTGATACACCATGTATGTGCATATTCCTGCCCTTACTAGAGGTGTTTTGTATTTGGGGATAATCAGATAACAGTGCATGACCATACTTCTGGGATATTGGTGTATATATTTGCAAAATAAATGCCAAACAACACAGGGACTAGAATTGATCCCTGTGGTACCCACATTTTATAATTTCATATTCTGAGAGCGAACCAGCAACTTTCACAATTTATCTGTTGGGCAGCCAATTTGTAATCCACTGTACAATGTATGGGTTAGCATTATGCTTGTTTAATTTATCAATAATATCAGCATGGGAGATGGTGTGAAAAGTCTTGGCCAGGTCAAGATAAGTAATATGCACAGAATTACCACAATCCACCGCCCCTGTAACATTTTCAAAGAAGCTTGCTAAGTTCAGAAGACAAGACTTACCCTTCACAAAACTAAACTGATTGGGATATTGATATCAGCAGAAGTGAGTTCTGCTATGGTACATTTCATGGCTTTGCATAGGGCTGGTGAGGCTGAGGTATCTGTAATAACCTGGGTTTGTGGAGAAGCCTCCATTCTGTAGGGTAGCCATATTAGCTGTTCTCCTGGTATCAGAAAACAACTGCAAATAGGTTATGGGTGAGCAGTTCCAGTAGATGCTCAAATAAGGCATACTTGGCATTGATGGGAATGCAGCCTGGTATGTTTTCTGGTTCCATGGAAGTATTATTTTTATCTTTTGACAATAATTGTAAGACTTGCTGACAGGCGATTTCAGGGAAAGATAAATTCTCAGGGATAGCAGGAGCATTAATGTGGGTAGGAGGTGTAAACTAAGCACTACATTATTTAGTTAATGTATTAGCTATATCCTTGGGGTCAGAATGGGTGACATTATTACAGATGAGCTCACTGAATTGCTGGATTTTATTTCTTAGTTTTCTGACATAACTGAAGGATTTATAGTATTCTTTGGAGTCTGTAGCAACCTGAAGTTCACAATCTGCTTTACATTTCCAATAGTGTTTTCTAGTTCCTTGCCAGTATATTTTAGTGTAGTCTTGAGGTAGGGAGATGGCGATTTAATGTAACTTTCATTATTTTCCATTTTGTGTTGTATATTTTAATAATATAGGAGTTCCACCAGAGAAGTTTGTTCTTGAATCTGCATTTATATTTAGGACAGGCTTTTTTATGCAGCTATTCAGGTGCTGGTAAAAGTCAGAGTTAAAGACGGCAATCATCTTAATTGGGTCCATTTACAAGGAATTCTTGGGAATTTTGCAGAGGTCTTCAACAAACTGAAGTAGGTTTGGCTTTGAGAAGTCCATGAAGATTATTTAATTTTGTTGTGGGGTTAGATTTAATCAGAGATGAGGAGATAGAGAACCAAAGAAACCGTGTTGGGTAAAACCTTGGTGCAGAAATAAATCCAAGTAAAAAGTAAGAGATGCACCAAGATAACACACAGCAAAATGTTTAATCACAACAAAATACAAGGTGGTAAGCGCTTTCACAACCGAAGTTGCTTCATCAGACACCACAGTAAAGAATGCACGTTTAAATAGATATCTAAAATGCCAATTAATCAATAAATATCACACAATGATTGAGTAGCAGTTAAGAACAATTAAGCCTCATGCTCAAACTCAAACTAATAAACGCATTGCTTAAAAACATTGTACAAGAAAAATTCAAATACCATACATAAAAAAGCACTTAAATAACTTATAAAATCAAGATAAAACATGGAAAAATACTAGTCAGCAAAAAGTTAAATAGAATACCTGAAAACTAAAAGCTAGTTAAATACATAAACTAACTTTGAAAAAACTTAGCTAATCTTAATGCTTAAGATGTCTAGCCTTTAAAAAAGGCACTAAGGAAGTAGTCGCATTCAAACCAGGATACTTTTCAGCATTAAGTTTCAGAATCCACTTCTGTTCATGTCCCTCTGTGATATTCTCAATGTCACCACCTCTGGGGTTTCTATAAATATGTTGTAAAACAAAAAACTTAAAGGAATGAGAACGGCTATTGGACATAACATGATTAGCTAGAGCATTTGATGGTTTATTATTACTAATATCTCTTATGTGGTCTAAAATACGATATTTAAGCATTCTATTTGTTTTTCCTACATAAAAGGCAGGACATTGTACACAAAAACAATAATAAACCACATCTGTAGATCTACAGTCAGTATATTGATTAGTATACAATGAAAATTGCCTAGTAGGATGTACATATTTATTTTTTACTATATATAAATTGACAAGCACTACAATTCCTGCATGGAAAAGTACCATGCCGATTGGAACTAGTAATAGTTCTAGATAATTCACCATGACATAGATGTTGTTTGAGGGATTTATTATTTTTTAAACTAAAAGTAGGAGAATGTCCGACCTTGTCTACCAAACCAGGCACTTCTTGTAGCAAAAACCAATGCTTCCTGACTACAACTAGGTATTAGTTGATGTTGCTAGAAAACTGAAACACCACCCTAAAATCATTACTAGTTCTGTTAGTATATCTTGTATTGTCAACAGCTTGAGGAGAAGAGAGTGAGAGGAGAGAGGAGAGGAATGAGAGTCAGCACAGAATAGATGTGTGTAGAATATATGGGAGGGAATGAGAGGAGATGAGAGGGAGGGAGGAGCAGGGTTGGGAGGAGGTAAAGGGAGTTGGTATAAGTACTGTTTAAGGCCACAGGATCAACAAATGGTGAAATGAGGAGAGTGAGAAGACAGGAGGGGCAGAGTGGGTGGTGTGGGTGGTGGAGAGAGTGTTGTGAGTGTGATGTGTCCGGCGCGGGTAAAGGAAGGAAAACAAAGTCTGTAGTGGTGTAGTGAGACCAGCTATGTTATATATGTTATGGAGACAGTTGACAAAAAAAAGCAAGAGTCAGAGCTGGGGATGTGGCAGTTAAAGATGTGTAAGATTTTGCATCGGTGTGACTAGGATGGATAGGATTAGAATCGGTATATTAGAGGGTCAGCTCATGTTGGACAGTTTGGAGACAAAGATGGACGTGGTGGAGAGAGGACATGCAGGCAGTTGGTGTGACAGAGCAGATGCAGAGGATAGGAAGAATGTCAACAGCATCACCAGCATTAAAATAAGGTTTACATCTAGAACTTCTCAGCTTCCAGGCATTAGAAATAGTCTGTTCAATGTCTGAAAGTGAGTATCCCCTATGCAAGAATTCTGTTTTTAAAATGGATAGGGCAACTACTGCATCTACATCTCTGCTATGTAGTTGCAGTGTTCTAAAAACCTGACCCTTGAGCACGTTCCTATGAACGTGTCTAGGGTGCATACTAGATTTATACCAAAGAGTATTTTTTCTAATGGGTTTAAAATAAATATTACTGCAAAGACTATTTAAAACAGATTTACCAACCTGCACATCAAGGAAACTGATGTCAGTGTTAGAACTATGGTAAGTAAACCTTAAAAAAATCAGTGGTTGAATGCAAATATTCCAAAAACTGAGCCAAATCAATGCCAGAGCCTCTCCACAGCATAAACACGTCATCCACAAAATGGATGTACCAAAATATTTGTCCAAAGAATGGATTATTATTTGACAACACATTTTGCTCTTCCCAGCTGACCAAAGCCAAATTGGCATAGCTGTAGGCACACGCAGTGCCCATGGCCATGCCAACTTTCTGCAAAAAGAATTGCTCCTGGAACATAACAATGTTGTTCTCTAGAATAATCTCTAAGACTACAAATCAACTGTATTTTAGTGTTGGTGAAACATTTATTCACAGAAAGAAAATCTCTAATGCTGTCAACACCCCAGGTGTTAGGTATACTAGTGAATAGGGATTCAGTGTCTAATGTAACAAGGACAAAATTCTCATTAACATCACCACTTTCCATTCTATCATAAAGCCTTTGTAAAAACATTGTTGTATCTTTCAATATTGTATGGTAGGATGCCAACAAACCATGTAAACATCCCTCTACATAAATAGAGAGAGGTTCAGTACACCACCCAGTGCCTGAAACAATAGGACGCATGGGTGGAGATAACAAATTTTTATGTATTTTTGGTAAGCCATACACCCTAGGAACAAGAGGTTTATACACGTTAAAATACTTGAAAAGTGAATCATCTATTAAATTCGTGATTAATAAATCAAAAATTAAAAAAGAAACTTTATCTATAATAGCGTTAACAGTAGGCTTGGAAATGCATTGATATGTATGAGTGTCAAGTAAAAGTTTCTCCATTTGTGTAATATATAAATCCTTGTCCATTAACACTATACCGCCTCCTTTATCTGCTTGCTTAATAACTAGTGAATGTAGATTTTTTTAATTCTTGCAGGGCTCTATATTCATCTACTGTCAAGTTATAAAATGACATACTAGTATCAGTTGAGTTATTTAATTCTCTGAAAGCAATTTCACATACATCTATAAATCGTTGAATACCTAACAAAGGTACTAGGTTTTCTGTAAATATCATGTCCTTTTTTACCTGAAATATTATCTGTAGGAAA
The DNA here is from genome assembly GCF_019279795.1 of Protopterus annectens. Classification (NCBI taxonomy): domain Eukaryota; kingdom Metazoa; phylum Chordata; order Ceratodontiformes; family Protopteridae; genus Protopterus; species Protopterus annectens. The sequence continues at coordinate 90,244,292 of NC_056745.1, read as the reverse complement.
CAAACACTTTAGTGAAAGACTTCTGCCAAGTAGTCTCAAGTCCTTCAACATTTCTGCTGGGTCGGCCTTCCTTGCAGGAATAAAGGATAAACCATTATTAAGAACACTAAGCTGTTCACTGTTTAACACAAAGGAAGAAATATTAATAACTAAGTCTGAGACTACATGCATCTCTTTTTGGACTGATGAGCTATCACATCCATGTGCTGGCTCTTGAATGTCTTGCCGTTGTGTGTAAAACTCTTTGACCGAGCTCTGTATGGCAGGGCTGTTCTCATTGTATACTAATCAATATACTGATTGTAGATCTACAGATGTGGTCTGTTATTGTTTTTGTGTACAATGTCCTGCTTTTTATGTAGGAAAAACAAATAGAATGCTTAAATATCGTATTTTAGACCACATAAGAGATATTAGTAATAATAAACCATCAAATGCTCTAGCTAATCATGTTATGTCCAATAGTCATTCTCATTCCTTTAAGTTTTTTGTTTTACAACATATTTATAGAAACCCCAGAGGTGGTGACATTGAGAATATCACAGAGGGACATGAACAGAAGTGGATTCTGAAACTTAATGCTGAAAAGTATCCTGGTTTGAATGCTACTACTTCCTTTTTTCCCTTTTTTAAAGGCTAGACATCTTAAGCATTAAGATTAGCTAAGTTTTATCAAAGTTAGTTTATGTATTTAACTAGCTTTTAGTTTTCAGGTATTCTATTTAACTTTTTACTGACTAGTATTTTTCCATGATTTATCTTGATTTTATAAGTTATTTAAGTGCTTTTTTATGTATGGTATTTGATTTTTTCTTGTACAATGTTTTAAGCAATGCTTTTATTAGTTTGAGTTTGAGCATGAGGCTTAATTGTTCTTAACTGATACTCAATCATTGTGTGATATTTATTGATTAATTGGCATTTTCGATATCTATTTAAACATGCATTCTTTACTGTGGTGTCTGATGAAGCAACTTCGGTTGTGAAAGTGCTTACCACCTTGTATTTTGTTGTGATTAAACGTTTTGCTGTGTGTTATCTTGGTGCATCTTTTACTTTTTACAGAGATGAGGAGATGCTGGGTGGAGTGCAGGATAGGTTGGTAAAGACCAGGTCAACAATATTAGAGCCTCTGGTTCATAGTTGTAAAATTTGCCCCAGTGCATTGGGATTAATGAAGCCTAGAAAACACCGAGCATGACTATTTTATAGGTGCAAGTATGCTAATCAATGTCTGGATAACGGAAGACCCTAGTACCACAACATTTGGGTGGATATTTAATGCTGCTGAGGGAATCTCAATGATCCTCAAGCAGCAATGATGTTGATTAGTATTTAGCAATGAAGTAATAGTTGTATTTGTTAGGGGTGATTTGAATACCCAGAACATCCAAGTTGGAGTCATGGATAATCTGATATGAAATAATGGTGTTTCTAACAAATATAGATACTCCCTCGCAATTACCCAAGGGTCTGAAGGCATGACTGGTGCTAAACCCTGGTATGAAGGGACTGCTGTCATTGCATTGCAACCATGTCTCAGTAACTTCAGAAAGATGAATGTGTTTGACTTGTAGGAGGCTTCAATTTCTGACATCTTTATATTTCGATTCATAGCTTTGATGTTGTTCAAATCTTAGTTTCAGTTTCCTATGCAGGAATGTACAGTATATGGACTCTGCCTACTAAATGCACTTTGTGGGGCAGCCAGTATGTGGAAGTCCTTTTAGGACAAGTGTAAGCCTTATCTATCATTTCGTCCAAGGCTGGCAAATATTGGATCCCCTTAGAAAGACATTAACTACCTAGCCAATTGTTAAAAGCAATTATCTTCTTTGTATCTAGGCATCTTCCTTGGTGAAGGCAAGATACTACTCAAGACAAATGACTTTCCTGCCTCTAATACATGCAAAGAAAGTTTCATTTTGTTTCTCTGCATGTTCCTCTAGGTGGAGCACCTCAGGTCATTCAGTTCCTCATTGGCCACCACTGAATCATAGTCAGATTTGTTTGACTTAAGTGACCTCAAAGCTCTTGTAACATCACTGATCCTGCTGCCAGACAAGCAGCTTACAGTCTTCATGTTCATGTCCAGTCTGCTGAGTGTGGACTCTGTATGCTTAACTACACAGTCTCCTATGGAAAAAAAAAACATTTCAATGTGCGAACACAGACTTAGTAAGGGCCTTTTGGGCTGAGGCCTGCTTTCCTGACTATTCTTGGATGAGCTTTGAGGATTTGCAGTATAGCCGTCAGGAGTTTATTCAGGCCAAGATGTTGAAAGCATATGCCAAGCACATTAATGGATAATTCTTCTAGTGCCCCAGCTGTGAACTGTATATAACAATCCACAAATACAGATAATGTAATATAAAGATAATATAAAGGCTAGTTTATTTATTTTTAGTTTGTACTACATTTTAGAACTAATAAATAGATATTAAAAAAGAAAATACAGAGTATATAAAATTAAAACATATAAATATGTTTGCTAGAATTTTTTTCTTATATTTTTATTAGATTTCATTTTAAATTTAAAATAAGTAATTTATCATATTGCCTTTCTATAGTTCTCATCTAATCTAATCTATAGACTCTGCGCCTTTCTCACCAAAAACTTCAGTAATTTCTAATACTTTCCTAACTAAACTTCCTAGATAGATTATCACCAAATATATTTTCCTTCTTTTGCAAGGAAACACTAAAACTAATCCAGTACCACCACTTTAACTTACCCCATCATGCATTCCCATTCAATCCCTGTCTAAAATGCTATCTGCAAAACTCAGAGGTACTAAAATCATACTGAAGCACATCAACACATTCTTGCAACACCACTCCCTGACATCACTGCCAGCACCAAATCTCATGTTAAATACAACCCTCCCCCACCACTCCAATGATACCTGCCAGGCTACTAATGCATTCTTATAAACAGAGTAGGAAGGAGAATAGGTGGTGAGACTATGATTGTGCACAATGCCTGCCTGGAGATGAAAACAAACACACAAGCCACATCCTCATCTGATCATGATACCAGGTAGTTAACAGTGCAAATTCCATTCCTGATGGCCAAGTCGTCTACATTTACTCAGCCTGCCTTCCACTCCTTATATTTAGTAAAAGTAGAACTTTTCAGAACTTGAACTCAAAAACACAATCCACCCCTGAACCAAGCAAGCAACAATAATGAGAGACTTCAATATAAAATCCGTCTTAGAAAATAAAAAAGAGACAGCAGTTACACGAAGTACAGCTCCAAACCACATAAACTATGTAACCAAAGATCTTTAATATTCGGTAAGTGCTTTCACCACTATCCATGGCTTCATCAGACCATATACAAATGTAGATACATATAAAACCATTTTTAAAAACGTTTATACAACTCATTAACTTCAAATAAACTCCAAAACCAATCGGGTTATAGCAAAAACGGCCACAGGCGAATCACATCACTATCTTACTGTGATACATTCCTAAACTCTAAAAACAGTCCTATATATCACTATACATGAGTACATATAAAAAATAAAACAATAAAAATATAGAACATATCCTAAATAAATAGCATTCTGGATAGTTCATATGACATATAAAATAAACATGTTGAATTCATCATTTACATCGCAATGTGCTTTTTCCATGTAACATCAGCAGTCATTTCACCAGTTTCATAGCTTTTTAAAACTTTTATATAGCGGACATTTGTCCCCATATTATCAATTATTGCTTGTGTATACCAAACCATTCATCCACTAGGATTGCAGTCAAAATTATAATCAATCAATACAAACCTAGTACCTTTTTCACTAAATTACATTTTTTATATATCAAAATGAGACTTATCTAATCCCCATGATCCAACCCCACAGTAGATAATATAATATGAGTATATTTTCTTTCCTTAACTCCTTGCCGATGTCCTTACATTTTTATTTTACATCTACAGAAATGTTCCACCTCCTTCTGTAACTCTTCTTCGCATATGGTTGCCACCTTTTCAAATGGCCAAAATGGGACATTTGCGGGACACACATCAGATTTTACAGGCCGACACATACCTATGGTCAGTACAAAGGGTAGAACATTACTTTTTTGCCTAAATCAAAGCTTATTCTTGTAGCAGTTTAGTTGCTTATTCTGTTTCTTGTATTTTACATACAGAAATAACTATTTTATGCAACTATTACATGACATATGGGACATAATTATTTCCTACAATCTCAGGACATTTGCCATTTTTAATATTTTTGGTCAGCACACAACTGCCCAAAGAGGGACTGTCTCTTGCAAAGTGGGACAGGTGGTAACCCTATCTCCGCAAGCTCAGAAGCATCATTACACTAAGCGTATACTGCTAATACTTATACTTAAACTCGAACTTTCTTTCCTTTTCTGAAATTTCCCCATGTCTTTCAACAACGCATATGCGCATGCTCAAAGGCATCACTGCGCCACGCGTATACTACAGGGCTTGTTTTTAAGCTCGTATTAGTACACAGGCTACATGGCTATTAAATACGTAGCTACCATTCCCATTAGATGTATTACCTTTCTTGAGCATATTATCCTCTCTCAGGATTGCATACAAGTCCCTTCGACTCTACATATACGATCTATTTAGGAACTCCATGTGCTCAATTAAATGTACACCCTTTTACAAAATCCTTAGTATAATAGCCCAATCCTAGCATACTATAAAAAACCATGAAGAATAGAGACCTAGCTAAATCCTCTGCAGATAGTCAATAGGCCCGCAGACAAAGGGGGTATGATTGTCATCATGGATAGAGAATATTATTGTGTCATTATATAATATGCATATGGATGAAAAAGTCTATAAGGCTGTTACTATTGATTATATCCATGATAGATACATAATTGTTAAAATTATTATAAATGACTTTATGATTAGTTATGGTATTTCAATGGAACTTATAGAGTTCTTAACAGTAGAACATCCAATTATACCCTCATTTCAAGGATAACCAAAGATACACAAAGTCCCTAAGTTTCCACCCTTTAGACCCATAGTTTCAGGTCAGGGGTGGATTACTGAACCATTTTCCGTATTTGTGGAAAGGAAGATTAGACCTATATTGGATAAATCTAAAGTAATATTAAAAGACTCCAAACACTTCCTTGAGAACTTATATATGAATATAATCAACAAGTACATATGAGGGGAGATGATTACCTGGTTACTTTAGATGTAACCTCTTTATTTACATCTATACCAAACCAAGAATGTGTTGAATATCTGCAGAAATTTCTTAGTCAAAATAGTGAATATAGTGGACAACTTATAGATATGATATGTAGATTTATGGAAGTGGTTTTACAAAATAATGTCTTTGTATTTGATAGTAGATATTATTTGCAATGTGAGGGCATAGCTATGGGCACATGTTGTGCCAACAGCCATGCCAACGCAGTCACGACCCAATGGGAGGTGGAAAAGTTGTTCCCTATGAGTTCATATAAGGATTATGTGAAATTCTACCACAGATTTGTGGACAATATTTTTCTAGTCTAAGAAGATACGCTCCCAGTACTGGAAGAGTTTGTCAGAAAACAGGGAAAACTACCAGTTTCCTAAAGTTCACAATGAACTATTCACAAAAGGGCCTAGCATTCCTGGACATATTTGTATCAAAAGGGAATGAAGGGGTATTTGAGACTAAAGTCTACAGGAAGAATGCCATTGTAGCACATTACTATATAGAACAAGCATGCACCCTAGGAAAACTTTTAAAAAATAGTTAAAGGACAAGGCATGCGCGTTTCACGCTTGCGTAATAGAGAATCCACATTTATGGAAGGACTAACAGAGCTTGAAAACAATTTATATGAGAGAGGATATAAAGGAAGAGAGGTAACACATACATTAGATGAAGTTAAGACATCTAGGAAAGGAACAGCAAAACCATACTTCTCTGACAAAACAGATCAAGCAACAAATAGAACCATTAATACAACTAAAAATAAAAAAAATGTTAATGTTTCCATATCATACACAAGTGATGTGAAGAAGGTGAGAGAAACATTCTATAAGCATTGGCCATTACTAATGACAGACAAAAAGACCAAGGAAATAGTTGACGAAAGTCGCAGTTTTACTTTTAAAAATAGGAAGAACCTTAACTGTATGTTTTGTTATCCTAAAGAGCTGCCTAGAAATATTTTGAATACACAGAAGGGAACAAGGGCATGTACACATTGTAATATGTGTCCATATATAAAGAACACTGATGAATTTTTACATCCTGTTACTGGTGCTAGGTATAAATTAGAGGTAGCATTCACCTGTAGTAGTATGAATGTAATATATGTAGCACAATGTGAATGCTGCTCATACTTCTATGTAGGTAAGACTAATAGGACGTTTAGAGAACACATAAAAGAGCATAGTAACAGTATAAGGAATAGGGACTCAGTTAGTGCCCTGTCTAAATATATAGAGAACAGTGGGAAGTACCATGATTTTAAATTTATAGCATTGGAATAAGTTATAGTTGGACAAAGGATGGGTAATGTAAGGAACCTAACAGAAAAGAGTGAACTGAGATAGATATTAAAACTTAGAGCAGATAAGGAAATGGGATTAAATGGTAAAGTGTCCATTAAAAGTGCTTTGGAAGCACGTGGAATACCCAGGAAATAGTTTGGTTATCTATTTTGTTGGATATAACAATATGGGCATTTATTTAAACAACTATATAAAACCTAGGAATGAGGGATTGGACTATAGGCTCTGTTTAATTTTATGACACCTCTATTCACAAGGTGTTGTAGTATAGATTGTCATGGACCTTATATTTATTTATTTATTTATTTATTTACATTTGTTGACCGGGAGTGTCCGACTAGATGTAGGTCCATTTTCAGCGGAGGCCCAGGGAGAAAAGCTCCACAGTTAAAATAAACAGACAGTCGTTACATTGGATTACATAGCGATTAACAATTTAACATAGCAATTTCAACAATTGGCTTAAGTATTGGTGTCATTCAAAGGGGATCCAATGCCTATCAGCCTGGAATGACATGCTCGACAAGCCACGATACTTCGCTAGGGACGGCTTGCACCTATCACCCCTAGGCTTTCAGATATTGGCAAATGCTCTTGCTAACTCCATAGTGCCTTTTTTAGGCAAGGCTCAAAAGACAAACCCACCTCCATAGGTATCACAAGGGATAAGAAACTAAGAGTAATGCTACTCAATGCCAGAAGTCTAAACCTCAAGATGCACGCACTCAAAACTCTCCTTAGCATGGAGAACATCGATATCTGTGCAGTAACAGAAACCTGGTTCAAGGCTCTCGAGAGCACCCCAGCACTACCAGGTTATACCACATACCATGCTTTTTGGCCCCAAAACTTGGACCGAACCACAAAAGGAGGGGGAGTATCAATATTCGTCAAAGATACCCACACCTCCAGGTTGGTGGCACAGCACGAAGCATCAGAGACTATCCATGTGCAACTAACAGTGGGTAAAACTGCCTTCCAGTTTATAGCCTGCTTCAGGCCACCCTCCCAAACCCAGGAACCCCACTCAGCTTTCCTGAGAACACTGGAAAATATGAAGGTCTCTCCAAACACCATTATATTGGGCGACTTCAGCTACCCAACCATAGACTGGGAGCATTACTCTAGCTCCAACACCCTAGCCCAAAGGTTCCTAGAATTTATAAACTCAAATGCTATGGAACAACTTGTTACCACTCCCACAAGAGGGGAAAACATACTGGACCTGGTCATCACCAACATGGGGACTCTATGCTCCAGGCCAGAAGTGTATCCCTCATTGGTAAGATCAGACCATAAACTAATCTCACTGGATATTCACATCCCGACTCCACCCCCTGCCCTGAAAACCACAGTGAAAAACTTCTCTAATGCAAATTTCACACTCCTCAAAACCGAGGTGGAATCCTTCAAAGCCCCCGGGCCTGTGGAAAATGCGGCCCAGACTGCAGAATCCTTTATAAATGCATTATATGAACACCTTCAGGAATGCATGGATCATGCAATCCCAAATAAAACCAAGTCCCAATCCTCCAAAGGCAGACGTCCTGTCTGGTGGACCCCAGCCATAAACAAACTATACAATAGAAGGAGGAAGCTACTACATGATAGAGCAAAATCCCAAAAAGGGAAGGCATCTCTGATCAGTATTAGCAAAAAACTACAGGCACTCATAAAATCGTCTAAGGCCAGCTTCGAGAGAAAAATTGCACAGGACACTAAGGATAATCACAAGGCTTTCTTTAGTTATGTTAGGAACCTGGGTGGGAATTCCCAGATATGCTCAGAATTAGTCCAAAATGACAAAAAATACACCGAACCCACAGACATTGCCAACATCCAAGCTGACAGGTTCAGCGCAAACTTCTCTCCCCCCTCCCCACCAAAAGGGCAAATATCTATCCCAGCAGAGTGCTCCCCCCTGACATCTCAGATGCTCAGGTAAGAGCTGCCCTCTCCAAAGCAAAAAACACAGCATCAATGGGACCAGACGATGTCCCGGGCTGCGTCCTACATAAACTCCAAGAAGAACTAAACCCAAACATAAAACTACTGTTCAATCTCAGCCTTACTACAGGATATGTACCCAAAGAGGGGCGTACAGCAACAGTGGTCCCTCTCCACAAAGGTGATGCCTCAATGGATCCTGGAAACTATCGCCCCATAAGCCTGACTAGCTTGGTCTGCAAAGCTATGGAAAGGATCATCATGGACCTCATAAATAAAGATATTGGGGACCTACAGACACTGGATCCTACCCAGATTGGCTTTGTTAAGGGCAGATCCTGCCTCTTAAACCTGGTTGATTTCTTTGAAACAGTCACTAAGGCCACTGACTAGGGGAAGGTGGTCCACACAGCCTACCTGGACCTCGCAAAAGGCTTCGATACAATACCCCACTCGGGCATTATAGATAAGCTCACCAGCTTAAATATAAACCCCTATGTCACTAGATGGGTTGCAAACTGGCTCAAGGACAGAACCCACATGGTTAGAATTGCTGGAGCCATGTCAGACTCCAAACCAGTTACAAGTGGCATCCCACAAGGCTCAGTCCTGGGACCTCTCTTGTTCGGTATATATTTCTTGGAGGTACAGACCAACATGGAAGGACTGTGGCTGACCAAGTTTGCAGATGACTGCAAACTGGGCACCATAATCGACACTCCAGCCGACACAAGCATCCTCCAAAAGGGCCTCATAGAAACAGACAACTGGTGCCAGAGCCATGGCCTCAAACTAAATGCCAAAAAGTGTATAGTCATCCCCTTTGGCAAAAACAAAGTGCCCACAAATTACCACATAGGTGGTAATCCATTAAGCACAGAAGAAGTAATTAGGGACCTGGGGACCCAAGTTGATAGAAATCTCTCATTTGACAACCACGTGACCAAAGTGGTTAGAAAAACATTTTATATAGCCCACCTAATCATGAAGGGATTCACATCTAGATCAGGGGAGGTCATCGTGCCTCTTTACTCATCCCTCATCAGGCCCATAATTGAGTACAATGCCCCTTTTGGGATGTACCTTACCAGACACCTGCAGCAACTGGAAAGACCCCAAAAGTACCTCACCAAGAGGATCAAAGGGCTCAAACAGATGCCATATGCTGCCCGGTTAAAGAAACTCCAGATCTACTCAGTGGCATACCACCTGCTCAGAGGCGATCTGTGCCTGACGTATAAAGCCATGTCCAACCTGGAATTAATGGACATGATGCACCTCAGAAAATCCAAATCCCATCGAGCTATGAGCTCGAGAGACGTGAACCTCAGCACTGAAATAAATAGGACATGCTGGAGGGACAGATTCATAACCCAGAGGCTCCCCTCACTGTGGAATAAAATCCCAGTCCAGGTTAGGCAGAGTCCCTCATTGACTCTCTTCAAGAGGAATCTTGATGAGTGGATGGGAGATCGTAGGTTTACCCCAGGTATCACTTCTGTGTCACTGTTAGACAGAGGCACAGTATACTAACCTCAAAAAAGGGCATAGCAAAATTATTTTAAAATGGGTGGCGAAAGCCAAACACACTCTGGCTAGGCTTATAAATGCCCTAGGGCAGATAGCCTAGTATGAACCTATGAACCTATGAATTACTTACAACATATTTACAGATGAAGAACATAGTACATCAGTAGACAACTAGAATCTTTATCTGTGAAGTATATAACAGACATTAACAAATGTTACAATAAGAAGTTCCTGCTGTATAATAAGTACTAGGCTTATGAGCATCTGAGCTTGCTATAATCAAGGTAGTTAGTGGAGTGGAAAGAAAGGCAGTGGTTGGATGGGGTGGGTGATATTAGAGTGGGAGTTGCAAGGGCATAGCCAGCATGTTTTTAGGTGTGCTTTTAGTAAAGTTTTGAAGTGGGTGCATGATGGTACAGAGGTAATTGTGGGTGGAAGGGGATTCCATAATTTGGCTAGTGTGCAAGAGAATAGTGCTTCACCAGCAGATTTATTGGCTTTAGTGATCTGCAAGTGATTTTTGTTGCTGGATCTTAGTGGTCTGGTGGTGCGATAGGGTTGTATATAAAAAATGTGATACACTATATATGACTGTTTAGTACCTATATATTGTTATAACACTAGGAGCAGTTCTCTATTTGCAGAGTGTTATTTATGTATTTATTTAGCACTACTTACAAACAAACATTGTATGAATGTTATTATATAATAATACAAGATGTCTGTGTTAGATATATAGGGCATGCTATATGAACTATATTATTGCTTAAGACCTATATATTGTTATAACATCAGTAGCTGGTTTTTCATCTATAGAGTGTTAATATATCTACATGGCACAATTTGTAAATAAGCAATGTTAAAATGTTAGTATATTATTATATAATAATATAAGAAGCTAGTGTTATATTTATTTCTTCTTGGATGGTCAACATATAACAATAGGATGTAGACAAAAAAGTTTTTGAACTTTATTTCATATAGAAAAAGCCTTTACAAAAACTTTTTATATGGCATTTCTTTTATAATAATATCTGAATGAATATCCCTCAGCTATGTGTCTGGTTATATGTCATACTGTATAACCTTCTGCTGATATCTGCAAAGGATTTAGCTAGGTCTATACTCTTCATGGTTTTTTATAGTATGCTAGGATTGGGCTATTATGCCAAGTATTTTGTAAACGGTTTTACATTTAATTAAGCACATGGAGTTCCTAAATAGATTGTATATGTAGAGTCGAAGGGACTTGTATGCAATCCTGAGAGAGGATAATTTGCTCAAGAAAGGTATTACATCTAATGGGAATGGTAGCTACGTATTTAATAGCCATGTAGCCTGTGTACTAATACGAGCTTAAAAACAAGCCCTGTAGTATATGCGTGGCGCAGTGATGCCTTTGAGCATGTGCATATGCGTTGTTGAAAGACATGGGGAAATTTTCAGAAAAGGAAAGAAAGTTCGAGTTGGGTGGCACGTGCTATTGGACTGCCAGACTGCAGCCCCCTCAACTATGAAATAAAGAAATAAAATGAAAAAATAAAGAAATAAAAAGAAAAAAACTAGTCCGGACTGCTGCTAAGACAGTCTCAGCAGCAGTCATGACTGGGAAACATGGTCGGATTCGGATTTGCGCGGGTTTTCAGCTGCAGTCTCATCGGGGGAAGATGCGTTTCATAGGAAATATGGTGGTTTTGTGGACAGGGATTGATGGTTTGCTACAAGGTGTGTGTGTGTGTGTGTGTGTGTGAAAATGACCCAGGCGCAATATACTTGAACCCTGTACCTTGTATGCAGGTGTTAAAGACCTGAATTCCCTACCCACCACCATTTGTAAAAAAATTGCAGATTTTTGCCTCATATTTGATCTGATCTGTTCCTCATAATATCTGTGGTTTGTAAATATTGCAATGCTTGATATTTGATGGTGTAGTGGTAGCATTGTTGCCTCACAGCTGCAGGTTTGATTCTTGGCTGGGGTGCCTTCATTGTGGGGGTCTGTATCTTCTCCCTGTCTTTGTGTGGGTTTGCTTTTGTGTCCTCCCATGTTACAAAGACATGTCTGCATTATTTCTTCCTGGGCCACTGCTGAAAATTGTTTATTTGTTCCAAGTCAGACTGTCCTGATTAACAAATGTTATATAAAATTGACAGGCATTTGAATTTCAGACTTCAGGTTTCTGAATGTTTAATTCTTTACATATTTGATGGTGCAGTGGCAGTATTGTTACCTCACAGCTATAGGTTATCTGGTTTGATTCTTGGCTGGGGTGCCTTCTGTGCGGAGTCTGCATCTTATCCCTGTGTTTGTGTGGATATGCTCTGGTGTCCTGCCATTTTACACAGACATGTGTCTATAGTATTTCTCCCTGGGCCTCTGCTGAAAATTGTTTTTGTTCCGTCAGAAGTAAAATTGACAGGCATTTGAATTTCAGACCTCATATTCTTCAGGAAATACATAGTAAAATATTTTTTTTATTCTAGCAATAAATATATAGTAACACAACCTTTAATTATAGCAATTCTTTAAGTTTATAAGATGGCTATTTGAAATTTGTCCTTATTTTTGGGACTCTAATACCCTGTTATTGGCTTTGAAATTTGTCCTTATTTTTGGGACTGTAATACCCTGTTATTGGCTTTGTCCAGGTTTTTTGTGCTAAGGTTGACAGCTATGGCAAGAACTGAATTCACTGAATATGTTTGAGGGCTGTATTCCCTCATTACTGAGTTTGTCCAGGTGTTTTGTGCTAAGAGGTTGACAGCTATGGTGAGAATTGAATTCATTAAATGATAGCCATTTAAGTTTCAGTCTTCCTCTCTTTCACAAAGCAGCTGATTTGGCATAGTGGTATGTTGCTCTTGACTGTTTTGCACAGGGACCTTGGCAGTAAAATGTACAGTGGTAACACAGCATTTTTCTTTCACAAAGCAGGTGATTTGGCATAGTGGTATATTGTTCTGACTCTTTTGCACAGGGACCTTGGCAGTAAAATGTATGGTGGTAACACAGCATTTTATTCTAGCAGCTTTCCAAGATTATACAAGCAATGTTTAATGTGTCCCTGGTTTTTGCCCTTTTGACCCACCCCAATAAATTTGTCTTTTTTCAGATTTCTTGTGCTGCGAAGTTGAGATGCAGTTGAGTATTGAGTAGATTTTACAAGGAGCTGAGAGCTGCAGGGGAAGAGAAGTTTAGTGCTGATTATGCTAAGTCAGCTCACATTGCTAATAGCACAACAGGTTGTGTACTTGCTTTTGATGCAGAAGGTTGTTGGTTCTACTCCCATAAGGGGTGAATGCTGCTGTACTGAAAGTTAAGATACTAACTATGAGCCTGTTATCAGTTTGCCATCCATTTCCTATTGCAATATTACTAGCTTATTTTTAATGAAATTTAGGCAACTTATTCCTCAGGGGCATTAGACACTTTATTTTTCGATGAAACCATGAAATATATAGGTGATTAGCAGCAACCTCTTCATTACAGATTTATTTAACGTGGAATTATTTAGATGACTTTTTTACTACTTCAGAGATTGTGCATATTTACTGATAATGGTGGACTGTAGAATTGTGCATATTTACTGATAATAGTGGACTGTAGAAGTTTGAGTAGACTTTTATGATGGAAATGTTCTGAATTGGGCAGTTTTGTCATTGGTGCATGCGTTTTGTTTCATTGTTTACTGGAAAAATGTTCAAAGCAATAGGAAGGTGTATCAAAGAGCATATGTATGTTTCATATGCAAGGGGCCTATGATTTGAAAACAGCCCAGAATTAATCTTTATCTGCCATGGGTGTATTTTCTTTGAATGTGGGTTTCAATGTTGTTTCAATGAATGTGAGTTTCAATGGCAGAGAAGTTTTAATGCCAAGTTTGTTTAGCAGATGTCTTAGTGTTTGTGCTGTAAAATGCAAAATAAAACTTTCAGATGAAGTTCAAATCATCATAGAAGTAAATCAGTATGCACATTAGTGTTTATGGTAAATGGAGTGAAACAGCCAAGTAATGGATCATTGGAATGGCTGCAGGGGGAGGCTCCATTCGACCATGGTTTTGTGAGGGGGAAGGGCGGCAAACTTAGGCAGCCCCAGCTGAACCATACCTCCCAACTGTCCAGATTTTCAAAGAATGAATAGATTTTTTGCTTCTTATTTTTGGTTTGTTCCTCATAAAATTTGTGGTTTTCTGGCAAATCATTTAGGAATTGAGTCACTAATGACACACTGAGTTTCAGACTTCATAACCTTCAGAAAAATGCATGCTAAAGTAAGACCTGTTCTATCAACTGTCTCAGTTTATACAAGAGCAATTTTAGTACTATTTATATGTTCCCCAATATATTTGGCCTTGTCCTGATTTATTGCATTAACAGGTTGAGAGGTACATGCAAATAAATTGCTTTATAGAATTAGGCATAGCCAAACCTCTCAACTGTCCCTGATTTTGGCTCAAAATGTTGCTCTTCCCTTAATGATCCCTCCATAAAATAGCAATTTTGGAAGAAAACATGGAGGGTTTATAATTAAGAAATAACTGTAATAATCCATTAGATTACTTTTATTTCAGAAATGCATGTAGATTATTTTATTTTGTCAGCCGCTCAAGTTAGTGGTACTAATATTAAAGTGTCCCTTCTTTGACAGGTTCCCAGCTGTATTGTGTTGCTATTTTATATTTTTACATCACATTTTTGGTCCATTTTTTATAAAATTGTGTTTTTTTGGCAAATTAGTGACAAATCATTAAAGACTGAAGTTAGAAAATAATGATAGACATTTGAGTTTCAGATTTCATACCATTCAGAAAATTCATACTAATGCAAGACCTCTATTATCTTTCTAAGTTTATAAGAGCAATATTTTAAAAATTGTCCTTATTTTTGGGCCTTTATCCAATTTCTTTGTATGACTTTGTCCAGATTTCTTGCTCTGAGGTTGAGAGGTATGACAAATGTGTCAGGGCCATCACAAGTCAGCCAGAGACATTTCAAACTGTGACATACTTGTTGCACCCCACTCCCCCATGTAGTGACTCTGGATGTGTCGAAGCAAGGCAAGGAGTAGTTATGCAGTGTAAATGTGCAGAGTATCCCCCCCATCCAAGGTAGACACAAGTACTAGAGTGGCTTTTCATCTGTCCTTGATTTTTACAGAATGGTCTGGTTTCTGTCATATTTTTTGTACTGTTGATTTATACTTATTATTCAAAGTGCCTGTTGCTCTGTGTTTAAGTAGCAATACTTTAATGACCATCAGGTAAGCTTGGCTGAGATTGCAAGATGCAAGTAAGCTTTAATAAGCATACTGTTAAAAAATTGCCAACATTGAAAGCCTTTCTGTTGCCATGTAGAGAATACTTAACTAGATAATGTAGAAGCCTTGGGTATTGAAATACATATGCCAGTATTTGTAATAAAGAACAGGATTACATTATTTTAAGAGTCTCATTACACTTGGAGACTTCCAGTCATCTCTGCAGGCTTTACCCGTAAACAGAATGCCAATCGTGTGGTCCATAACCTGTACAGTAATCCTTTTAAGCAATGTATCTTGAGCTTATTTCTTGTTTGATTTTCATTTTTTACTTTAATCATGTTTTCCCCATGAAACAAGTAGATGTCAGGCAGCAGGTCTTTTTTTGGATAAGGAACATTTTTACAAGTGGGGGCATCAGAGATTTCTACTTTCAGCATGTTACTTGGTACTTTAATAAAGCTGAATATAAATTATAATTAGAACTGCAGTGCAAGAAGTGGTTTGAGTTGAGTGCTGCTTGTTTTTCTTATACTTGATTTTGACTGGCATTCCATTAATCTTCTTCTTCTTCTTTCGGGGACTTTCGTCGATTATCACCTGTAAGCATTGAATGGCAGTGGAGTTTTACAGTGTTCGAGTTTTACAGTGTCCTTTGCCAGAAGGCACACTCACCTTCCACAGAAGCACACCTAGGGCCAATTTAGAGTGTCAATGCCACCCAATCCACCTGCAGCATGTCTTTGGGATGTGAGAGCCCGGAGGACCGGACCCACGCGGACCACAGAGACAGCAGAGACGCACAGAGGCCACCCCAGCCAGAGAAGGATCGAACCGAACCTCTGTTGTGGCGGCAATGCTAACCACTGCACCACCGTGGCCGCCCTACTGGCATTCCATTAATGTATTTTAAAAAAAGTAATTTATTTTTTCATGCCTCACAATCTTTTTTGTTTCCATCTAGATATTAAGCTGTCATGCGGCCAATGCATTGAAATATTTTTATTCTTCTACACTTCATTTTGTCTTGATTGGACTCTCATAATGACAGTATGGCACCCAGGGCAGTATATTTAGTTTTTGTGGTTTTGAGCATAGCTCCTCCTCTTTCTAGTTGGCCGCACCCCTTCCCATTGACCCCACCCATTCAGCTGTCTCCTGCAGCCCCCCTTTGATTTGAAGTCACCAGCCACCACTGAGTTTAAGTATAACTCTTAGCAGTATACGCTTAGTGTAATGATGCTTCTGAGCTTGCGGAGAAGAGTTACAGAAGGTAACGGAGCATTTCCGTAGATGTAAAAACAAAAATAAAAATGTAAGGACATCGGCAAGGAATTAAGGAAAGAAAATATACTCATATTATATTATCTACTGTATGGCTGGATCATGGGGATTAGATAAGTCTCGTTTTGATATATAAAACATGTAATTTAGCGAAAACGGTACTAGGTTCGTATTGATTGATTATAATTTTGACTGCAATCCTAGCTGATGAATGGTTTGTTATACACAAGGAATAATTGATAATATGGGGACAAATGTCCGCTATATAAAAGTTTTAAAAAGCTATGAAACTGGTAAAATGAATGCAGAAATTGTTGACGGAACTGATCTTGCTCAAGTAATGAGTGTATACTGCTGATGTTACATGGAAAAAGCACATTGCTATGTAAATGATGAATGCAACATGTTTATTTTAAATGTCATAGGAACTATCCAGAATGCTATTTATTTAGGATATGTTCTATATTTTTATTGTTTTTTTTTTTTATATGTACTCATGTATAGTGATATATAGGACTGTTTTTAGAATTTAGGAATGTATCACAATAAGATAATGATGTGATTAGCCTCTGTGCATTTTTGCTATATCCTGATTGATTTTGGAGTTTATTTGAAGTTAATGAGTTGTATAAAGAGTTTTTAAAAATGGTTTTATATGTATCTACATTGTATATGGTCTGATGAAGCCACGTATAATGGTGAAAGTGCTTACTGAATATTAAAGATCTTTGGTTACATAGTTTATGTGGTTTGGAGCTATACTTCGTGTAACTGCTGTCATCTTCTTTATTGCTATTGCCTTTGTGTGTGTCGTATAGCAGTATACGTTTGCCAACTGATTGTTTATTGATCTCTTGCCATCTTAGAAAAACAATTGAAACTTAACTGAATTGTTAGCTGACCTCAGTTTATCCCAAATCATTTGGAACCCACCAGACATAAGATCAACACATGACAAATCCTATCCACCAAGGATGCAGAAATACATGTTATCCACCCATGAGCTAGAAATACATGCCGACTTAACAGAGCTCATTCTTTCAATATAAAAGGAGCTATGTCCCCAAAACAACAGATTCTACAAACCAAAAAAAAAAAAAAAAAAATTCCTGAACAAAGAACTAAAAACCTTGCTTCAGCTCAGAGATT
>NC_056745.1:90161590-90221590 GCF_019279795.1 Protopterus annectens | reverse complement strand
CACACACACACACACACACACACACACACACACACACACACACACACACACACATGTTCTAACATTATTATACTTCTACACTGCAAATATCAAATTTATACTGCATTGTGGTTGTAAACCACTGTTTTTATCTATTGCAGAATGCCCATCTGCTTGAGTTTGAGGTAGCTCGGGTGGATGTAAAAAAATCCCATGCCATCTATTAAATATACATAAATACCATCTTGCGTGTCGCATGAAAAGAGGTTACTAGCCTACTGGGACTAACCCAGTTAACAAAAGATAAAATAAAAATAGATGCTTTACATGTTTTGCATCTATCAGTGCATTGTGTTTTATTGTGTTTTAACACCTCGGTACAGCCTGAAATAAGTTCATAGGTAAATAGCTTCATAGGTTGTTACTAGGCTAATGACCACTAGAGCCCTTTCAAGCCTAGCCAGGCACATCAAACCTATTTGAGTCTCAAGTACCATGAGGGACATATATTAGTAGGCAGGTAGCTAAGGACTTATGTGTGGGGGGGTGTTTATCATAATAATTTTCTTATTGACAGCTTCTATCCATAAGGGCCATGGGAGCCATGCTGGGTATAAATTTACAATTTTCCATCCAACTATTATGGTTTTGCTTGAATAGTGTCAGAGATGAACTTTGTTTTACATGGATGTGGAGCATATTCCATAGTGCAGAGATCCTTTGAAACACATATCTGTCTCTGCAACATGTTCTGTTTATCTCAAAAGCAAAGTTCAGATCCCTGCATATATTGTTTCCCAGTGTTGTTTGTCTGTTTTGCACAAGTGCAACAGATCCAGCAAGGCTGGGTCTGAGGAAGCCCTGTAAGATCCCCTCTCAGAAGCATGTAGGAAACTGAATATAGAGACAGTCTTGATGCAATCATTGTAGGACAGGGTATTCATTCACTGAATCCTCCTGGTGAGAAACCTTTGTGGGTGTTTGAACTGTTATAAATGTCTGGCTAGATACATGCCAAAGAGGGCATTATATTCAATGATAGGTCTGATAAGGGCCAAGTAGAGTGGTCCTATAACTTCAATGGATCTGGATGCCATAAACTTACCTATAAGTTAGGTGACATAGAATGATTTTCTTATTGTCTTGGCTACATGTTGGTCAAAGGCCAGATTGCTGTCTACAAATGTTTCCAAATCCCTTACTACTGGGTCAAATCTTAGGGCATTTTATCGATGGAGTAACTAACTTGCATTGACAGTTTCACAAAGGACAATATAATACATTCTTTGGCATTGAGTTTTAGGCCATGGCTTTGGCACCAGTCAGTTTCCTGTGTCAAACCCACTTGCAAGATGTTTTTTGTCTTGGGGATCTAAAATAGCTCCCAATTTATAGTCATCTGTGAACTTAGTGAGCCAGCAACCTTTAAGGTTAGCCTTGACTTCTGAGAAGTGGATGCCAAAAAGGAGCAGGCCCAGCATGGAGCCCTGGGATACTCCACTGGTGACCAGTCTCATGTTTGAGGTGATTTCATAGATCCTGACTTCCTGGGTTCTGTCTATGAGCCAGCCAGAAATATAGTGAGTTATGAAAGGGTTTATGCCTAGCTCATAGAGCTTGTCAGCAGTGCATGCATGGGATATTGCATTAAATTCCTTACTCAGGTCAAGATATGCAGTATGCACTGTTTTCCCCTCATCCATTGCCTCACTGACCCTCTCAAAAGACATGACTTTCCATTAAAAAAGCCAAATTGGTATAGTGCAGTGTTTGTAGGTTGACAGTGTCCTTGTATACCATGTTCATGATTATTTGTTCCATGGCTATGCGTATTAGGCTTGTTACACTGATGGCTCTGTAGTTCCCTGGGTCAGTTGATGGTCTATCCTTGCATAGGGGAATGACTGTTGCAGTCCTCCATTCACTTGGAATGTAGCCTGTTTCAAGGCTGTAGTTGAAGAGTGCCTCAAGTGGTCCTGCTAGGTCGTGTTTTAGACTGTTCAAGAGGCAATTGGAGATGCTGTTGGGACCCATGGAGGTGGTGTTCTTGTCTTTATTAAGTGCGCAAATTCAAAATGAGAAAAGGCCAGCACACATCCAAGTCTAACAAGGTTTCCGATATTTTATTTATTTAGCATCAAAAACCTATCCCATCCAAAAAATGGGACAAGACAAACCGTTTTTTTTTTTTTTTTGCATAGCAAGCCTTCATCAGTGTATGACATCATTGTAAGTCATTACCACTTAAATAATAAAATAAACATAACTTAACCTACTGCTATTAGTCCATCATAAACGCTCATTAAGGCTAGGCAGAAACAAAGCCCCCCCAATTTAATAATCCAAGATTTTTTCTTTTTTATTCAAAATATTATGCCAGCCTGTTTTATTAATTTTATTGTCTTGCATTTTATCAATATTAGTAAACAAATATTGGGCAGTGGGATGTCTTTTTGAATGTTTAAATAGTGCATTAGATACATGTTTATTTTTGATGTCACTCATATGTTCAGAAATACGTGTCCTGAATGGTTGTGATGTCTGTCCTATATAAAATGCAGAACATGTACATGTTAAAATATATATATATAACCCATTCAGAACTACAATTACCAAATGTACAAATATCAAAAACATGAGAAATATTGCTGGTACTAAACTGTTTACTTTTTAATACAAATTTACATAAAGAACAATGACCACAAGGTTGACATCCCATAAGGATGCCCCCTTACAATGGTCATCTGTTGACTGAACCTCTGACTAGACTTCTTTTTATGGTGTTTAGATATGGCACCCAATGTACAAACATCTTGGAGGTATAATTTCACTTAACCTGTTGTCAGCCAATAAGATATCCCAATGTTTTTGTATGAAACTAATAAACAATGAGGTATTTCAACCAAAACTTGTAGTTAACTTTAAAGCATTTCGACCAGAAACTTTCCCATGTTTATATTGTAATAATTGAGACCTGTCATATTTTTGTACCATAGTACATGTGTGAATGATTTCTTTTTTGTTATATCCTCTGTTACAAAATATGTTAACCATATCAGATTGTTGTTTAACCTGATCCTCATAAGATGAACAAATTCTTCAAATTTATAAAAACTGAGATTTAGGTATAGTGCATATGATATGTCTGGGATGATTACAAGTAATTATAACATTAGAGTGTTGAAATGGGAATATTTCCAGCAGACATTACTGTCCAAAGTGCCATCATTCTTTTTGGTGACTACCACATCTAAATAAACTATATTAGTATGATCATACTTGATGGTAAATTCAATGCCCCACTTATTCTCATTCAGATATTCAACAAACTACATCAGATATATCAGATCTGACTTCCACACCAACCAACAGTCATCCAGGTACCTATACCATGTATCTATAGCATCAAGGAATAAATTGTGATTACTGTCATATATGATTTGCTCCTCCAGAAAACCCAAAAAAGGTCAGCATAAATGGTGGCAAAGGAAGCCCCCATTTCTTTGCCCTTAAGTTGTAAATAACAATCCCCATTAAAATAAAATACATTTTCAGCCAACATGTGTTCTATCAGACATAATAAAAAAATATTAAAGCCAGGATTACATAATGGTATACAGTCAAGCCAGTATTCCAATACCATGAGTCCAGCCCAATGTGGTATGCTGGTATATAAAGCAGACACATCCAGTGTGCACATATACCATCCCAGCTCCAACTGCATGTCTTGCATAATATTTAAAAACTGGGTTGTATCCTGGATCCTGGACCATATCCCCTTCAATAGAAGATTTAAATACCTAGTAAGGTATGCAAATAATGGCTCAGTTAATGAACCATTGCCGGATACAATAGGTCTACCTGTTGGGCTTGTAAATTTTTTATAGCTCTTATGAAGCAAATACAAATGTTGTTTTACCAGAGCTTGAACAGTTTAATGGAACACAACATCCTTTCTTATGATATCTTCATCCACAGTTCATTGTAGAAATTTATCAATATCAGATTTAAATTTGGAGGTGGGGTCCAACATAATTTTTTAATAAAAATAATGATCAGGAAGTTATTTCTGGGCCTCTTCAAGGTACATAGACCATTTCCACACAACTACCACACCCCCTTTATCTGCCTGACTTATCACCACATTTTTATTCATTTTTAAATAATTTAAAGCAACTTGTTCTAACTTAGATAAATTATTTCTATTAATATCTATGTTAGAATCAAAATTAAAATGAAGGTCCTTGCATACATGCTGCTGGGAAGTGGCAACATATTTATTAACAGGGGGCATGAATTTAGATTCCCGCAATGTAAACTCATACATCATTTCACCATCAGACACCACATTATCTTGAAAATACAATTTCAAATTTGGAAATCGACAAAAGTAAATAACATCATTAGCCAAAACATCTTCAGACACAAAATAACTTGATACAAGATTTAATCCTTTGTTAAGTAGGTCAACTTCAGATTTCAAAAGTTATACTACCAGCACCTGGTCCTTGATGATAGCTGGGGGGAGTATGCTGGAGAGGATTTCACCTGGTGGAGCTGGGAGGGAGTGGGAGAGTGAAGTTTGAGCTGAATTATCAGCCAGTAGGTTTGATATGTCACCCTGATTGTGTATGTGGCACCATTCACCACCAGTTCAGTGATATATTTTGTGATACCTCTAAGGTTCTGGACATAGCTGAATAAGACCTTCTGATTGTCCTTCGACTGTGAGGCTATACTCACCTTCTAGATGGCCTTGTTAGATGTAATTAGATCTCTTTGTTTCTTGTTTAGTAGTATATGATAGCACTTGTCTAGTTGCTTTTCCTGATTTTGACCTTGAGATTTCTTCTTTTATTACATACCCTGTTTAATCGAGGATGCCACCAGTGTTTTTTTGTTTGCTTTAGTGTTTGTTTTGGGTTTATTTCTGGTAGGTATGGCAGCCTCTCTGCAGTCATTCACATGTTTGTATAGTGACTTTGCAAATAACTCTCCTTAAGTAGCTGTGGTCTTGTGGTTGGGGGGACCCTGAAGTTTGACAAACTGTCACATAATATGATGTAGCTTGCCTTTGAATAGTTCTAACTGTTGCTAGTTTATCTGGATTTTCTGGGTTGATTTTCCTCCAATGTGATCCACTGAGGTCTTCCCCAGTTAAGGCATCTAACTAAATAAACCATAGCTCTTAACCAATCAGGGATAAATCTCAACAGACTCATGGACAAATCCAGAAGAAATCAGGTACACTTTTAAAATATTAGCACTTTTAACTGGAGACATTGATAGAATAAGATCATGTGAATTAATATACATTTTTGAAACTCAAATTATGATCACTATTTCTTAAGTGTAACTCACTACCTTTTCTCCAAACATCACTAATATTAGTAGAGATTAAGAGGGACAAACCTAAAATTTTAGTCAAAATCAGGGATGTCCCTCAAAATTGGGGTCAGTTGAGAGGCATGAAATAAACATTTAATATTTTAGGCTTTAAGCACATACACAGTTCAGCTATCCCCTTTTATCTTAGCTATAAATGTAAAATAAAGGAAACTCAGATAAACATTAGTTAAAATGTTTGTGGGATTCAATGAAAGTCTTATCTCCACCAATAATTGGCTTAACACTGGTCTGCCAGTTAATGCAACAGTGACAATCTGATTCAAACTCAAGTTAAAACTTCAACAATGAACACCTGATTAGTATCAAATTATCATGTCCCTGAATTGAACCCTGAGCTTTTTGACCTTATAGCTCTAGTGTTTTTCTTATCAGCCCATGCAACACTGTAGCATAACCCATTACCTCTAATGTACATACACACACACACACACACACACACACACACACACACACACATGCATGTGTGCATACACATGCACACATGCACATACACACACAAATGTAAGTGAGCACACACACAGATAAAACACACATGCATGAATACAGAGGTGGCTTTCTTGTACTTACCTCCCACAAGTTGACCACTCAGATTCAGAAACAAATGCACACACACATTCCTCCATCCGCGCATCTGTCCACACATATACACATACAGATACAAATATGCACACCCACGGATTACTCTGTGATACCTATTTGGAGTTGTATGTGGCACAACCATCCCATGGGAGTGATTGGGTACATTCCATTAAAAGTCATTGTGAACTTTTTCCTCCTTGCAAGAAAAATAACTCAGTAAAGTAAATCTGTGAATCACTTTCCTGTGTTATCTTGGTGCTGGTGTCTTCTTAAGGAGGAAAACACATGGCTACTTAGCATTAGACACTCTCCTAGACTGCCACATTTGCATGCAGCATTACGATGGCTGACCATGCTATGATCAGTGCCATTATAAAGCAGTAGCTGGTGGTCTCCCTGTTGCATGTGATTAGCAGAGTGGTGTCTCTGTCAGATATGATTACTAATCTGTGAAACCCACCACAGTGAAGTATTCTGCAGTGTAGGAAACCTTTCTGAACCCCAGGGTACATATGCTATTTTCATGGTTTGTCGATTACTTCAACAATACTCAGATTTGAGTGCAAGTTCTCATTATAATGTGCCTCAATTTACATGAGCTTCAGTAACATAACAAAACATTTGCTTTGTATTTATCTGATAGCAATGCCAATTTATTGCAAAATTTATAACTCATTGGTGTTAATTTCTATCCATTTGCAATAGTATTCATTGCTGTTTCATAACTCATTCCATCCAATAGAGAACTGAATTCCAATATTTGCATCCTGAGACTTTTGGCAATTCAGGTTATATCTTCACAGTTCAAACAAATGTCCATAGTTTTAGAGCCTTAAATGATTTAAAAGAAATGCAAATGGCAAACTGTACAGCGCATACTATGTTTTGTACTGGCCACATTTATTTGATTCTAGATCTTAAGCTGCACTTAAGATACAATAAACACAGGAAATATTCAATCTTAAGGTATTGTAAACAATTTTACAAGATCCCAGTAACCACATAAACTGTATACGTACTGTCAGCAACATTATTCAGCTGTGAACTTTCACATAAGGCTAAACAGCTCTATGTGATTTAATTGGTTGTTGACGTACTTCACAAGTATGAACATTATAGCAATGTAAATAATTAGTGAAAAATTAACAACAAACATCTCATTAACTGAACTTCACAGAGGTCAAGTAGCAATGTATCCTTACTATCATGTAAGATTTAAAGTAAAAACTTTAAATGGCTTATAATGTAGCATGGTTTTAAAATAATTAATATAAATATGAACCTACACTATTAGACACCTGCAGACATTCTTAGGCTGATCCCAGAGAATCACCTGGAGATGTTACATGGGTTTAATGGTTATAATCACAAACTCAGAAAAAGGGGTTGTTAAAGATTTCTTCCAATTTGTAGCAACTATCTTTCAATCAATGCTTAAAAGACAGTAAAGAGGCAGTAACTGTTCTTTTTTAACACATACAGACAGGGGTTAGATAATTTAACAATACATAATTAGACAATTGACATTTATCTGATCACAGCATATGGGCAAATGAATGAAAATGTGTTCAAAATTCTGTTAATAGTTCACAACATAAATTATACTGCAAGTATGATCTATTTTACTTATTATACCCACAACAAATGTTATTAGTCTTTCTTATTTTCCTATGCTATATAAAGTATAGAAGGGTCACTTTAAAAATGTTCATATATACGTTCTCAAAAATAATGATTAAGTTGTCTTCCTAGCTGAACCTAACATTATGTTAATCTGTATGTCAAAGAAGTTTGGATGATTAGTTTGATATAAAAAAATCCAGTTTGATTTTTTTGTAATGAAATGGTATGCCAAGTCTATTTTATAAATCTATGATTATAATGATTCTAAAGATATAGGTGGATGGATTGCTGACACTCCAGGGCAGCATAAGGGGACAGAGGTGCAGCACACTTAAATGTGTCATCCTTCGGATGAGATGTTAAACTGAGCCCCATCTGCCTCGGTGTTAGTTCAGGTGGATGTAAAAAGTACCACAGTCCCTATCGACAAGAGTAGGGGTCTTTTATTAAAATTTACATGCTTATTTACATCTATACAAACATATATACACTACATACAATATATACGATTTTCTTTTACATTATCCAAAACAATAAAACAAACACAATGATCACTTTTATTCTTTCTGACCCCCACTCCAACTTCCACAACCAAAACCTTATTTTTTTAACATCATATCCAAATCCTACTTTTCATTAAACATAACTCTCTTATCCCTTTGATTCCATATTATCCATATAATACAAAACATTTTCTATCAGTTCCCTTCTCATAATTTTTATTTTTATTCTTATAATATACAAATTCAATCATATTCATATTTATACTACTTATTTATATAAATCTCTCTACGCAATTTGAATCTAAAAATCCTTTTTCATTCTATTTTTACTCTTTTACATTACAAAAAATGTTCACTGATTTTAGATTCACCACAATACAAACACATTTTATCTTTCTTGCTTTTATAGGGCATATTCACCTTTACTGGCAATTTTTGTATCATCAGTCTCCATAAAAATCTTGGCACTCTAGCATTTTTGCATCTTACTATTCATGCTTGTATAGCACTCCTTTTTTCTTTTTGTAACACTTTCCGTGGATATATTTGAAAATACATTTCCGTACTATTATTATACCACACTTTTCTCCCCTTTTCTGTTTTTTTACACTTGTTTTCTACAATATAATTTTATCCTGATAATTTTCTAATTATTTATTATAACAACATTTCTTTCTCTTTAAACTAAAAAACTTAAATATTTCATTTTGTACTTTAAATTTAATATCTGTATTAAGGTAGACTCATCATTGTCCTTTAAAAATTTCATTATAAAAATTTAAAGATGCACTATAAACTACTGGATTTACTTACCCTAAACCTCCTTTTTCTTTATGCACTTATATCACCCTTTTTACTGGAGTTAACCTACATCCCCAAATAAATGAGAAAATAGTATTATACACCTCTTTTTCTAAGCTCAGTGGTACACTAAAAACCTCTGCTAAATATGAAAATCTAGATAACAAAATAGAATTAACTAAATATACCTTTTATGGCATAACAATCTACGTGATTTCCAAAAAGGGAGGTAGTTTTCATTTCCTCTACTTTTTCTTTCCATACTGTTATCTATAATGTCTTGCTTTTCAAACCTTATTCCAAGAATTTTAATCATTTAACGGATAAACATAGAAAATATTCAATCGTAAAATATTGTAAACAATTTTACAAGATCCCAGTAACCACACAAGCTGCATACATACTATCAGCAACATTTTTCAGCCGTGAACTTTCACACGAGGCTAAACAGCTCTCTATAATTTAATTGGTTGTTGAAATACTACACAAGTATGAACATTATAGGAATGTAAATAATTCATGAAAGATTAGCAACAAACATCTCATTAACTGACTTTCACACAGGTCAAGTATCAGTGTATCCTTACTGTCATGCAAGATTTAATGTGAAAACTTTAAATGGCTTATAATGTAGCATGGTTTTAAAATTATTAATATGGATATGAACCCACAATATTAGACACCTACAAACATTCTTAGGCTGATCCCAGAGAACCACCTGGAGATATTACTAGGGTTTAATGGTTATAAATATAAATTCAGAAAAAGGGGTTGTTATAGATTTCTTCCAGTTTGTAGCAACTATCTTTCAATCAATGCTTAAAAGAGAGCAAAGAAGCATACTGTTTTTAACACATTCAGATAGGGGTTAGATAATTTAACAACAACAAATATTTAGAAAATCTGCCTGTAGTACATGAGCAAATGAATGAACCTTTGCCCAGAATTCTCTTAATAGTTCGCAACATAAATTATATTGCAAGTATGCTCTACTTTACCTGTTATACCCACAACAAATGTTATTAATTTTATTTATTTTCCTATGGTATATAAAGTATAGAAGGCTCACTTTAAAAATTTCCATGTATACATTCTCAGAAATAATGATGAAGTTGTCTTCTCCTAGCTGAGCCTAACATTATGTTATTCTGTATGTCAAATAAGTTTGGATAATTAGTTTGATATAAAAAAAATCCAGTTTGATTTTTTTGTAATTAAATGGTATGCCAAGTCTATCTTATAAATCCCTGATAATAATGATTATAAAGATATATAGGTGGATGGATTACTGACACTCCAGGGCAGCATAATGGGGCAGAGGTGCAGCACTCTTAAGTGTGTCATCCTTCGGATGAGATGTTAAACTGAGGCCCCATCTGCCTCTGTGTTACCTCAGGTGGATGTAAAAAGCACCACAGTACCTATCAACAAGAGTAGGGGTCCTTTTACATGCTTATTTACACCTATACAAACATATATATACTATATACAATATATACTATTTCTTTTACATTTTCTAAAACAATAAAACTCAATAATCACTGTTTTCTTTCTGACCCCCTACTCCAACTTCTACAACCAAATCTTTATTTTTTAACATCACAGCCAAATCCCAATTTTCAATTAACATAACTTCCTTCACCCTTTGATTCATATTTTCCATATAATACAAAACATTTTTCTATCAGTTCTCTTCGCATAATTTTTACTTTTATTCTTATAATATACAAATTCAATCACATCCATATTTATACTAGTTGCTTATATAAATCTCTCTACAGAATTTGAATCTAAAATCTTTTTCCATAGTATTTATACTCTTTTACATCCCAAAAAAACATGTTCACTGATTTTGGATTCCCCACAATACAAACACGTTTTATCTTTCTTGCTTTTATAAGGCGTATTTGCATTACTGGTATAGCCGCGGTAGTGGTGCTGCGGTAGCGTTGTCACCTCACAGCAAGATGTTGTCCCATTCGATTCTCAGCTAGAGCGCCTTCTGTGTGGAGGCATGCGTGAATGGGCATGCCTTCGTTGAAGGTTGTGCGTCAGGGCTGGTTACTCGGCACGTAAAAATCCACTACCAAACATTAGCGGACCAGAGTTCCGCTGTGGCGACCCCTAACCAGGATAAGCCAAAAGATACAACATTTGCATTTACTGGCAATTTTTGTATCATCAGTCTCATAAAAAAATCTTGGCACCCTAACATTTTTTTTTTTTTGCATCTTACTCTCTCTGCTTATATAGCACTCTTTTTTTTCTTTTTGTAACCCTTTCCATGGATATATTTGAAAATAAATTTCTGTAATATTATTATACCACACTTTTCTCCCCTTTTCCATTTTCTACACTTGTTTTCCCACAACGTAATTTTATCCTGATAATTCTCTAATTCATTATTATAACAACCTTTCTTTCTCTTTAACCTAAAAAAGCTTAACAATTCCATTTTGTACTTTAAATGTAATATCTGTGTAAAGGTAGATTCATCATTCTCCTTTAAAGATTTCATTGTACAAATTTAAAGATGCATTATAAACTATCGGATTTATTAACCCTAAACCTCCTTTTTCTTTATGCACATATAAAATCCCCCACTATACTGGACTTAACCTAGATCCCCAAATAATTGAGAAAATAGTATTATACACCTCTTTTTTAAGATCAGTGGTACACTAAAAACCTCTGCTAATTATGAAACTCTAGCTAACAAAATATAATTAGCTAAATGTGCATTTTTACAAAACAACAATCTAAGATTTCCACAATGAGACATATTTTTCATTTCCTCTACCCTCTAATTTTTCTTTCCTTACTATATCTATAATGTCTTGCTTTCCAACCTTAGTCCAAGAATTTAAACCATTCTCATATTAAATTTAAAACCTCCAATCAACTCTTCAGATCCCAATTCCTGACTTTTTTCTTTATTTATTGAAAAATCTATCACATGAATAGTTTCCAGTAAATGTTTTATCATACTGCACATACCTATTTTATCCTTAGTAACAATAATATCATCTGCATAAGTCAGCAGAATCGCCAACTTTACCCCCTCTTTTGAAATATAACTCATCAATTCCATCCCTCTATTCATATGCATTGATATCACATTCATCACTAATACAAATACTATGCCACTCAATGGACAACCTTATATAACAATATGTAACAATATTATACCTATAAGCTGTAATACACACATTTTTTTTATCTTTTCAATTATTTTGTAAATGTCAAGTATCTCTCATAACAACAAATGATGAATTCAATCAAATGCTCTAATTAAATTCCCTGCCATTAGTTTTACATTTACATTCCTATACAGTATATCATCTGCTACTTCTCTGATTATCAATAAGATATCATGGATCTTTTTTCACTTTTATACCATATACATGTCCTTGTACAACTTTACTTACTTTGTTTTTCTTCCATACCATTTTGTAATATTTCCATAAAACTTTTATAATCTGTATTATTTAAAACTATTAATATCTAGTTCTATAAGTCTTGTTTATCACATTTTTTCCATATAAATCTTATTATACTTTTACACAATTCTTTATACCTAAAACCATTATCTAACCATTCATTTAATACTTGTATAAACACTTCTTTTCTCTATTGTCATGTCCTTAAAAATCCTATATTCTTTTCCATCTGGTCCTGCAGCCAAATCTAAATTTACTACCTTCAAAGCTTAATCTAGTTCTTCTGTCTTAAATTTTCTTTCTAAATCTTTATTGCCTT
Source organism: Protopterus annectens (assembly GCF_019279795.1). NCBI lineage: Eukaryota > Metazoa > Chordata > Ceratodontiformes > Protopteridae > Protopterus > Protopterus annectens. Next base: position 90,208,937 of record NC_056745.1, on the reverse strand, counting down.
TATCAGACAATTAACACACTTTCGAATTTTTATTAATTTTTATCTGTTGTCCTTCAAATAAATTCTTAATATATTTTCTACCATTTCAAAAATTTTTCTTGTGTATTATATATATTACCTCCAGAATCTTTTAATTCTCTCATAACACTATTATTATTTTAATTAATTTACTTCAATATGGTGCAATTTGTTCTTTTTTCCTTGCAAAGAACATCTTTGCTTATGCAATAACAACTTTATTTTTTTCTTATTCCTACCATATAGCTCTTGCTGTTTCATAAAAAATATAATTTTTTTCCATACAGTCAATAATCTCATTACTTAAATTTTCATAATATATCTTATCTATACTTTTTCATTTTTCTGTATCTCATAGCATCTTTTATACTGCTATTTAAAACTTAGCCACCTTTTTGGCCAATCCTTATAAAACTCTCTCATTCCTAAATAGTCTCTCCCTAGTTTTATTTTATTGTTTTTACCTTTGCTATCCCATTTGACTTCATTTATTCTTTTTAGACCCTTAGCTAGCTATCTATACATATGTCGTTTGGAATTTATATCTATATCAAATGTATATATATATATATATATATATATATATATATATATATATATATATATATATATAATATATATATATATATATATATATATATATATATATATATATATATATATATATATATATATATATATATATATATATATATATATATATATATATATATATATATATATATATATATCTCAGAAGATCGAGTTTTCATAAACTCAATATTCATATGGTTGCGGCCACATGACTGAGTTTTCGAAAACTTGAACATCAAAAAAAACACACAAAAACACAAAAAATCTACCTTTTTTAAGTTTCTGCAAGGAAGCTGCACCATCCCCACACCCCTGCATATTATATATACCAACTCCGAAACTGCAGTACAGTGGGGAAAAGGATATATTTCCTGAGCTTCACTTTATTGCGTTCTCCATTCAAAAGGTTCAGGTTTTCAAAAACTCAGTCATATGGTGTCAACCATGTAAATCTCAAGTTTGTGAAAACTTGATCATCTGATACTTATCCCATATATATAAATAAATATATATATATATATATATATATATATATATATATATATATATATATATATATATATATATATATATATATATATATATATATATATATATATATATATATATATATATATATATATATATACACAGTATATATATATATATATATATATATATATATATATATATATACATATATATTTATATATATATATATATCATCATCTTCTTTCGGCTGTTCCCATTAGGAGTCGCCACAGCGGATCACCTGTTTCCATTTCTTCCTGTTCTCTGCATCTTGCTCTGTCACACCAACCACCTGCATGTTTTCTCTCACCACATCCATAAACCTTATCTTAGGCTTTCCTCTTTTCCTGTTTCCTGGTAGCTTCATCCTTAGCATCTTTTTCCCAGTATACTCAGCATCCCTCCACAGCACATGTCCAAACCAACATAATCTTGCCTCTCAGGCTTTGTCACTAAACCTTCCAACCTGGGCTGACTCTCTAATATACTTATTCCTAATCCTGTCCACCCTCGTCACACCCAGTGCAAATCTTAACATCTTTAACTCTGCCACATCCAGCTCAAACTCCTGCCTTTTTGTCAATGCCACTGTCTCCAACCCATATAACATAGCTGGTCTCACTACCCTCTTGTAGACCTTCCCTTTCACTCTTACAGGTACTCGTCTGTCACAAATCACTCCTGACACTCTTCTCCACTCACTCCATCCTGCCTGTACTCTCGTTTTCACCTCTCCTCCACACTCACTGTTACTCTGAACTATTGACCCCAAGTATTTAAACTCATCCACCTTCGCTACCTCTACTCCTTGCATCCTCACCATTTCTCTATCCTCCCTCTCATTCACACACATATATTCTGTCTTAGTCCTGCTGATCTTCATTCCTCTTCTCTCTAGAGCATATCTCCATCTCTCCAGGGTGTCCTCCACCTGTCCCCTACTCTCACTACAGATTACAATGTCATCTGCAAACATCATAGTCCACGGGGACTCCTGTCTGATCTCGTCGGTCAACCTGTCCATCACCATTGCAAATAAGAAAGGGCTCAGAACTGATCCTTGATGTAACCCCACCTCTACCTTAAACGCATCCATCACTCCCAACGCAGACCTCACTTCTGTCACACTACCCTTGTACATATCCTGTAACACTCTTACATACTTCTCTGACACTCCTGACTTCCTCATGCAATACCACAACTCCTCTCTAGGCACCCTGTCATATGCTTTCTCTAAGTCTACAAAAACACAATGCAACTCCTGACATTCTCAGTACTTCTCCATCAACACTCTCAGAGCAAACATTGCATCTGTAGTGCTCTTTCCAGGCATGAAACCATACTGCTGATCACTAGTCATCACGTCCCTTCTTAACCTAGTTTCCATTACTCTTTCCCATAACTTCATGCTGTGACTGATCAGTTTAATCCGCCTGCAGTCACTACAGCTCTGCACATCACCCTTATTCTTAAAAATCAGTACTAAAACACTTTTTCTCCATTCCTCTGGTATCCTCTCACTTTCCAAGATTTCATTAAACAATCTGGTTATAAACTCCACTGCTATTTCACCTGAACACCTCCATGCTTCCACTGGTATGTCATCTGGACCAACAGCCTTTCCATTCTTCATTTTCTTCATAGCTATCCTTACTTCCTCCTTGCTAATCCATTGTACTTCATGATTTACTATCCTTACATCATCCAACCTTCTCTTCCTCTCATTCTCTTCATTCATCAACCCCTCAAAGTACTCTTTGCATCTGCTCAACACACTCTCCTCGCTTGTGAGTATGTTTCCCTCATTATCCTTTATCACCCTTACCTGCTGCACATCTTTCCTAGCTCGGTCCCTCTGTCTAGCCAATTGGTACAAGTCCTTTTCTCCCTCCTTATTATCCAACCTTTCATGCAACTCTTCATATGCCTTATCCTTAGCCTTCACCACCTCTCTCTTTGCCATGCACCTCATCTCCTTATACTCCTGTCTACTTTCTTCATCTCTCTGACAATCCCACTTCTTCTTTGCCAACCTCCTTGTCTGTATACTATCCTGTACTTCCTCATTCCACCACCATGTCTCCTTGTCATCCTTCCTCTGTCCAGATGTGATACCAAGCACCTTTCTAGCCATCTCCCTTACTAGCTCTGCTGTAGTTACCCAGCTATTTGGTAACTCTTCACTGCCACCCAGCGCCTGTCTTAACTCATCCCTGAACTCAACCTCACAATTACCCTTTTTTAATTTCCACCATTTGATCCTTGGTGCTGCCCTCACACTCCTCCTCCTCTTCTTGATCACCAACGTCATCCTACAAACCACCATCCTATGCTGCCTAACTACACTTTCTGCAGTCACCACTTTACAGTCCCCAATCTCCTTCAAACTGGCCCTCCTACATAAGATATAATCCACCTGTGTGCATCTTCCTCCACTCTTGTATGTCACCCTATGCTCCTCCCTCTTGTTAAAATACGTATTCACCAGAGCCATGTCCATCCTTTTTGCAAAATCCACTACCATCTATATACCATATAGATATATAAATGTGTTGACATCACTAATGTCAGCACATTATGACACATGTATGAGAAATACCATTGCAGCATCCAACAAAATCTATAACAAAAAATAAATAAAAACATTACTTTTTTCCTATGTTTCTCCCACACCCCCTGCTAATTATATACACTAACTCCAAGACTGCACACTCTCTGGAAGAGGGGCATATTCCCCAACACTGGAGATAGTCAATCGCATGCACCTGTCAACCATCATTTTTGTCGAACAAAGTACTTTGTCTGACTATATCACCTTACTAGTGCATACTAACCCTAACCCTTTCCCTGCGCCACACCTAACCCTACTCCTTACCTTAAAAAAAACTTTCTCATAGCACTACCACTACACAAAACAAACTCTGACACATAAGCATGCACAAATTCACAATATATGTAACTGTAACCCACACACACCATACCTCTCAACTGTACAGATTTTCGCAGAATGACCATTTTTTTTTGCCTCATAATTTTGGTCCATTTTTCATAAAATTGTGTTCTTTGGCAAATTAGTAGCAAATCATTAAAGACTGAAGTTAGAAAATAATGATGGATGTTTGAGTTTCAGACTTCATACCCTTCAGAAAATTCATGCTAATGCAAAACCTGTTATTCTATCAACTTTCTAAGTTTGTAGGAGTAATATTTAAAATGTGTCTCTATTTTTGGGCCTCTGTTCCACTTTTATTAATGGCTTTGCCCAGATTTCTTGCTCTAAGAGGTTGAGAAGTATGACACACACTCACACACACACACACACACACAGACACACACTCACACACACACACACACACACACACACACACACACACACACACACACACACACACGCACACACACACACTATAGTTATGCCTTTACCTATATCTTACCTTACACCAAAACACACACAAATATTTCCACGCTTCCCAAAACCCACTTACCTGCATTGATAATACATATCTTTGAGATTTCAGACAATGTAAACATTCAACTATCTCTACCACCCCTTGCATTTATTGAACAAGTGTATGTTCAATGAAATGCAGAACTAACTATCTATCTATCTATAAATATATCGTAGTATATCATTCTGGTCTGAGGAACAGTTTTCTATTGTGTGAGACTATGTGACCACAGGATTTATTTTACATTGTTGTTCGCTCGTCGTGACTGATGATGACCAAAGACATCGCATGAAGGAGGGTGACTGAGTACGATGTGTCCGGCTGTGGCTGATCTGTCCGATGCGGGCTCAGAAAGCTCTGCCGCACGTCAGGCATGAGTGTTCTGTTGGATTGGTTGACAAAGAGTCGGCTGTCAATGTATGCAGCTCATGCTTTCTCTGCACCTCTGCCATCCTGCTCTGCTCATAGGAGGTAGCACCTTTGCTGATGCAGATTCGCCAGACTGGGCAGTCTTGCGATAGGGTTTCCCAGGAATCTGGATCAGTGCCAAAACTTTTCAGACAGACTTTCAGCATGTCCTTGAAGCACATTTTCTGTCAACCTTGTGTGTGTTTGCCTCCCATGAGTTCACCATAAAACAGTCTCTTGGGGAGGCATTTATCTGGCATACGTACAAGGTGGCCTGCCCATCTGACTTTGGCTCTCCTCAGCAGTGTGTAGATAATTGGCAGTCCAGCTTGAGAGAGGACAACTGTGTCTGGAACTTTGTTCTGCAAGGTAAGTTTTGAGAGGATGAGTCTGTGGTCTGTCCAGCAGTCTGTGCCACACATGGATTTAGTCACTCTAAAATCCTGCCTGTCCCTTCTCCTTACTATGATGTAATCAATACAGTGCCAGTGCTTGCTGCATGGGTGCATCCAAGACATCTTTTTATGGTTGGGTAGGTGGAAGACTGTGTTTGTGATGAACATGTCATGAGGTGCGCAGGTCTTCAGAAGTAGATGACCATTGCTGTTGCTTTTGCTAACTCCATTCCTCCCGATGACTTCCTCCCATGTCTGATAGTCTGCACCAACTCTGGCACTAAAGTTGCCTAAAATAAGGAGCTTATCTGCCTTGGGCACAGATGCTATGAGGGACTACTAGTCTTCATAAAACTTGTCTTTGATCTCCTCTTAATTTGCCATTGTGGGGGTATATGCACCGATGAAGGTGACATAGCGCTTTCCTTTGAGGGGGAGCTGCAGAGACAGGAATCAGTCATTGAAGCTTTTTGGGATGCTGGCTAATTTGCTGATCAGATTGGATCTCATGGTGAAACCCACTCCTGCTTCACGACGTTCATCGCTGCTGCAGCCACTCCAAAAAAAAGGTATAACTGGCTTTAGCTTCTGTCAGCTGGCCTTTATCTGCAAATCTGGTCACAATGAGGGTTGCTATCTGGATGTTGTACCTGCCGAGTTCTCTTGTGACAAGTGCTGTCCGTCTCTCAGGTCTGTCTGTTTTGGAGCTATAAATGACGTGCGCACATTCCATGTGCCAATGGTGAATGAAGTCACTGATGTTTTTTTCTTTGTGATTTGACTGCATGGCTGAGATCCCCACCTGCTGCAGAAAGCAGGCCAGGGGTACAGTGATGCAGGCTATATTTAGGGCACCATTTCTATCCTTTTCCTCAGACCATGGAGGTGAGGAGTGTGATCCTAAATAGGCCTGCTCAGACACCCAGGAAGCTGCCAAACTCCACTGCTACTTTGATCCAGTAGAGAGTGACCCATTGCTCTGGGTCACCTGTGTGTGAGGTTATAGCCACAGCTTCCAGTGTATCCACACCTGCTGCTTCATCATTAGCCCATTGCCACAGGACTTGACTGGGGGGTTGATGTCTTGACTTGCGCATGAATTGGATTATAGTGAGAGAGAGTTGTGCAGATCGTCAGTCTCACTCTCTTGTCCCAGCCTATCTTAGTCCAGTGGCAGGACATAGCTGAGATGACTGAAGATGGGTCAGGATTCAGTGGATGGCCAACAGTGCCCTAATGTGTCTCACTGTGTCCTATTTGCGGTCCACAGCACTTGCTGAGTCTGCCTTCCTGACTGTTGAATCAAGCTGGTGATTTCTTCTGCACAGTCCACTGGATCCATTCTTTGCATGCATAGGTAGACAGGCACTGACTAACTGAGGGTTGCAAACTCAACAGGTACCCTCACCTGGTTTTGCCAGCCAATTAAAGTCATTGCCCTGTGTGTGGCTGCTGCTGCATGCAGACAGCTATGAGGAGCCACAGGTGAGAGCTGACTGTCAGGTGAAGACCAAGGTGGATGAACTACTCAGAGCACAATGTGTTTACCCATCAGAGGTACTACCTCTCCCTGTCACCCCATACACATTATACAATGACTGGCCATTAACATTCAAAAACGAGCATGCTGATTAGTCAGCCCAACCAGTGTGCCCATTGTAAATCAAGCAAATACAAAGAGAAAAAAGTCTGGTCGTCTGTACTTTCTTCTATTAATATGTGCTACATCTTTTTAGTTTTCTTCACTGAAACAAAAAAAAAATAAATAAATAAAGTTTGAAATCCAGACAATTTGGAGGTATGAGAGAGAATGGAGAGAGAAAATAATAGGAAAATCAGGTACATTATGCAAAACTAAAGAAACGCACCTGATTTTCCTTTATTTTACCTGTCCTGTCTCTCTCATACCTCCCAAGTGTCCCTATTTCATACTTAAAAAAAAAAAAAAAAAAACGTGGAGATCTTCCTTTCTCCATTGTTTCCTTTTCAGTGCACTGATATACTGCATACGCATGGCAACATAAGCCCCACAAAGTAGAAGAACACAATGGCACCCTTATACAAGGAAATTATTTAAGAAAAATTACAACATAACCCACACCCAGCCATGGGTTACCGCTATGTTTTACATCAAACTGGTTTAGTGTATATTCTCCATTTAACAGTGGGGGGAATTTTGTGGTTAGCTTTTAGCTTTATAGCTGAAACCACAGGGACTTGTGTGCCTTTTTGTCTCTTTTTGTCCAGATTTGTTTCTGTGCCAAGGTTACAGTTACAATTTGCAAACTGATTGGTTTGTCCAGTCTTCATGCATGAGTAATAATTAGGTTTTGTAGTGTCATTCCAATTACAAAATACTTATGTCTGCTGGAACAACAGTCTGAAGATAGCTACATAGTGATTATTCCACTGAATGGAAATATTATTTCTTTATAAACTGAACACTTTGGTACCTTGAGACAGTTACATGCAAAAAATTGATTATAATTTCCATTTTGTTTAGAAATGCTAACTCATAACGGACAACCAACCAGTTAATAATTGACATGCGCCTGAAATGGCAGTCTTTGGAATCATGATAATTTTGCTGTCTTTGTGCTACCAGCAATCTTTAATTCAGGCTGAATGGATTACTTCTAGTAGATATAACTCCAAGAGGGTACAAGATGTGTATTTTAAGCTTGTTCACATTTTAAATAGCAGCATTGTATGCTCCTTAGATCCAAAGCAATGTGTTTGTTTTTAAGCTTTTTGTATAGTTCAAGTACAGTGCTCTGTCCTCCCAAGCCCAACCCAGTGATGTGCATGGGTCGCTAATGTTTTTGTTACTGGATATTTCTTATGTTATCCCTAAGATAGGATTAGACCATACTAGAAAAGTTCTGAGTCCTGAGTCAAGGTATACCACTGACAGGCATCTAGCTTGAAGCCACTGAATGCCCCGAAACTAGAGTGAATTTTTCATTATTCTGGACATCCTGTTTCGCAAATATTTTGAGTCCTGAGTCAAAGAATCCCACTACCAGGAATCCAGCTTGCAGCCACTGAATGCCCTGCAACTAGACTGGACTTTCCAGTATTCTGGACAGCCTGTTTTGCAAAGGTATGCTATACTCTCTCACAGTTAACTATTGTTGCATAAGACCAGCTACCTGCACATCATGGAGGTGCTCTATAACCCCCCCTTTTTAGTTTAGTATTTAACTTTACTTATTCCCCTACAGCTTGGAACAATACCTGCCAGTAGACCACTCTCTCACCCCTGCACTCGGACTTCTAACAACTCTTGCTATGTTCCTTGGAACTGTAGTGAATAATTTTAGCTACTAGTCCATCCTTTTTCATCCTTGCATTCTGCCTTCTTAGTTCTGTAGACCCCTTGATAGTTCCAATGTACTTTGTATATTTGCCTCATGGTGCAGTGTCTATCCAGCCTGTAACTTTTACCTACATCATAGTTTTAGCTTCTACACTGCAAAAATACTTTCTACTCTAACACTATTGCCTCCACCACCAGTCATCCATTACTAATTGGTAAGTTAACTAATAAAGGCAGCAGCTAGATTCATTTGTTAAAGTATTCCCCTTAGGAATTTTACCTTTCCGATTGTTTTTCTCAGTAGTGTGACGTCTTTGGTCTGACCTGCTTCATTTGCCCTCACTGTGCTAGGGATCATTCCACTCCCCTAACCTACCCCCAATCCCACACCCCCCAATATCCTGTCCTTTATAGTTATTGGACCATACCCCTTTTCTCAACCACTCAATCAGGCCTCAACTTATCTGACACACCCAAAACTGCTATCACACGCATAGACTTAAAGTACTCAATTCCTATAAACTGTATAAAACTTAACTACCTCCCAACTAATGTCTAAATACCATGGCCACAGCTAGCATAGCATATTAAACATAGCCTATCCACTTTCCTACCTAATTGCCTTTGCTACCAGGACAACCCTACCCTCCTTAAAGTGCAAAATGCTACCCCTGCAAGGTTTGCTTATCATAACCCTCTTAACTGCAGCACACATTACCCCCTATCGTCATAACTTCAAACTCAGACCACTAAGAGAATCTCACTCCTACCAAATCTCTCCACAATGTAAGCCATCCTTACTAATTATTTCCCCCTCAATTTTCAACTTTTCTAACCTAGATATCACCACATACAAAGTTTCTCAGCACCAAACCGAAGTCCACATCTCCCTACAATATGACAGACTTGTATCTAAATACCTATTGGCTATCATTCATATAGCATCACAACTCATACTGATTAGTGATGTACACCCAAACCCTGTACCCCAAAACAACCCCTCCACTGACACCAATCTAACAACAGATATAATAAACTCCCACAGAAAACCAACAGACCTGCTAATTCCTAATATTAACATAAGAAGTATACTTAAGAAAATTGCTGACCTGCTAAATTTTTAATATTGACGTATGAAGTATACGTAAAAAAACTGCTGAACTACATGCAACCCTGCCACTATACTCTCCTGATATAGTTCTTTTCACAAAGACCTGGCTCAAACTACATATTAAGGATAATGAAATACTTCCTTCAGGCCATAACATACTTAGAAAAGGCCGAACATCTAAGAGAGGTGGGGGTATTGCCATACTTTTCAAAATGAATATTACAATTGAAATTATAGACAATCACCCTCCCTACCTTTAATAATACAGAGACTTTATTTGCCAAACTTCAACTAGTGCATGTGTTTCCCTGGTAATAACATTGCTAGAGTTGAATACATCCTCCAGTGGGCATCATATACCCTCCCTCAAGAAATAGTTACACTGGGTGACTTTAATCTTGACAGGGCATCCATCAACTCACCTCTCCCCATACACCACATAAACCTCCATGGCTTTCTGCAGTAAATATAGTGACCATCTCCCTACCTATGTACTAAGACACCAAATCAAACCAATTGAAAGAACCACCCCTCAACAAATATATTATACAAAATTTTCAAACCCCAAGACTTCATATATGTGCTAAATTGCTGTAATTGGGTACCTCTCTCAAATCTCTTCCTAGACAATGCAGTTGATTACTTTAACATTACTTTTCTGGGCATTCTAAATTATTTAGCTCCCTTCAGAACAGTAAGCACAAAGTCCAGTTCTGTCCCATGGCTCACCAAAGATACAAGACTACTACTAAAACAAAAAGATAAGGCATGGGACAAATTGCATCAAAATAAAACAAACACAAATAGGCAGAAATATCTTGAGCTAAGAAATAAAGCCAAAAAACAAGTTAGATCAGACAAAATACATTACTACTCTGAAATCCAAACAAAATACAAAACCGACCCACAAAATTACCAATAATATTGCCACTCAGTTCAACCAATACTTCACCAATTCCATTCTAAAGCGTACTAATACCAATTTACCCACCACATTCCCTGCAACCTGTCCAAACCAGCACAATTTATAAATACTTGGCAATACTAAAACCCACAACCTTGGCTGCTGACAAAATATCAGCAGAACACCTCAAAATCGCAGCCAAAGCCATCTCATACCCTGTCTCCCCATTATTTAGTAGGTCAGTCTACAGCCCAACTCTGGAAAATGTCACATATAATACCACTTCACAAAGGCGATAACTCAACTGACCTGTCTAACTACTGAATGATTGCCATCTTATCCCCCCTGTCAAAAATTCTGTAGAAATGTATACAGTCCCAAGTACTAAACAATCTCCTAATTAACAATCTCTTGGCTAACACACAACATAGTTTTCCTCCCAATCATAGTACCACCACAGCCCTTATTAGCTTCACCAACACTGTAAATCAGCAACAGAACAATGATAACCTAGTATCACTGTATTTCTAGATCTCTCCAAAGCTTTTGATATACTTTCACATGTCAAACACCTAAGCAAATCCACCATATCACAATTCAAAGACTACCTATCCAACCAACAACAAGCCATAAAATGGGAAAATTCTGTATCCCCTCTTCTCCCTGTAACCTTAGCCATCCCTCAGGGATCCATTCTTCTTCCTCTCTTCTTCACCATATTTACCAGTGACCTCCACAAAGGCACCTTCCATGCCAGCCTGGTCCAATACATCAATGAGTCCACCCTAATCTGCTCAGCTATCTTTCTCCACCTATTGCAAAAATTACCCAAGAATCCTTTACTACCGTAGAATCTTGGTTAGCCAACTCACAGTAATACTCAACCCTAAAAAAACACAACTAATATTATTTCATCCCATAAAAGCCATAGACACTATTCCCCCTTTAAAATAATCTCCTCTAACAATACCCCCATTGCACCAGTCTCACAGACCAAATAAGTAGGAGTTATCATAGATCACAACATGAAATTCGACAAGCATGTAGCCCAAACAATAACAAAAGTACACAAAAAACTTGGAACCCTTTATAGATGCAAAACCTTCCTCACCAATAATAGTAAAGCAATCATTGCTAGAACTCACCTAATTTTTACATTACTCTACACTTCTCCCATACTAATTAGTGTAAACAAAGGTGACCTAAACAAGCTAACCAACTGTTACAACAAAATTGCAAAATTTAGCACCAACGCAGCCTTCAGGAGCCATCATTGTCTAGCTCTCAGACAATTGTCCTGGCTGGAATTACCAAACGTACTTACGTTTAACCAACTTACCACTGGCCACCAAATACTAAACCACCCCAAAACAAAACAGCCCCACAAGGCCTACTAAATCACTATACAAAGAACCATGTACTAAGATCCACCAACAAAGTGCTCATTGAAGTACCAAAAGCAGGAATAGCTCAGGTGACTCCATCTACTTAAGTGCTATTACTAAAATATGGAAAACCCTTCTCCTGGATATCAGTTTCTTGCACAGTAAATTAAACTTTAAAAAACATCTTTGGTCACACTTAGCCAGCTCTTGGAAATGTAAATGCACAGATTCAGGATAACCCTCTATCTCAGCAAATACTATAACTTTAGTCTGCACTCCCTGCTATCCTAACTCAAATATCCATATTATCCTATTCCTATTATATCCTTCTAATCAAGCTGTCCTCTGTATGTACTAATCACTGATTTTTACTACTGTATCTATATTTCACAGGTTGCTGTATAGCATACACCCAGAAATAAACTCAGAATCTCCCATAGTCTACACTGGTACTCTACCAAATACATACCTGTACTAATATCTGTTTGTAATACCCACTTGTTTGTACTGTAAATTATTGTATAACATCTATATCCATTGTAATGTTCTCTTCTCGATTTTTACGCATACTATTTGTAATCAGGTTGCATTATTTCAGCTGAGCTAGTAATGTAATGTAATGTATTCTACTGCTTCTACTGTTGGTATCTTAATTAAGCTTTTCTCCCAGGCCTCCTTTGAAAATGGGCTTCTTGCCCAGTCAGACTCTCCCAGTAAACCAATATAAAAGGGAAACATCAAGAGGATTCATGTGGGAGGAGGTGGGAAAGGATGGGCATTATGTTTTTTTCCAGGGATCAACCCCCTATTATTTCTATTTTTTTTTTTTTTATGAGAGGGTAGTGCAGGGGGGTGGGGGTGGGAAATAGGAAAAAGGATGAAGGAGGAAGGATAAGGGAAGAAAGGATGAGGAAGTTCCAGTTCACTGAGCCTCAAACATTTCCACTACCAGATCGTGTTGCAGTGGAGGCCGCAATGTTGAGGGAGTTAGGGGCCTATGTTGGTTGAGTGGTTGGCGCCAAATGGGAGAGCATGTCTTCTACACTCTGAAGACAGGCTTTGACTGGCCGAATTTTCCTATCCACTACCTCCACCAGTACATCCTCAACCAAGCTCTGATGTCCCCTTTCTGTGAGGCTTGTCAGGTTGTCACATATTTGAGTGCTTGCAGGATCAGCATCTCCACTCCAACCTTGTGAGGATGTCTCCTGATGGGCAGAGGGTGAACTATCCCTAGCCTGGTAGTTACATGGCAGTCTACTCCAGAGGGATTTGACCATGTAAAAAAGGAAAATAAATGGGACAGAAACAAAACAAAACAATAAAAGAGAAAGAAATGCATAATCAAAATAAGAAAAACAGAAAAAAACGTAGGGATAGACAAAACAGAAAAAGCACAATAAATCCACACATTACTGCTTACATGTCATTTCATACACTATTGAAACAATGAAGTAAACTATTGAAGTAAAACCTGTGATGGGAAGTGCTTAAGCATACAGAGAGCAGTGATTTGGAAAGTGCTTTTGTACTTGGGAAGAATGATATGAATAGCACTTATGCATACTTGTGATGATTTCAAATTGCAAGGGCATTTGGTTTGTTGAGAGGCTGCATATATCTCATCATTAGCAGCAGCAGCAGCTCCCTTTTTCCCATTTTTTTCTACATGGGGTCGGGGTATCATGTTAACTATTGCCATCTCTCTCGATTTAGTGCCCCACTCCTGCCTTCTTCAACACTCATGCCTGACTGTTGCAGATCTTCTTTCACACAGTCCATCCACCTCTTTGCCGGATGTCCTCTCTTCCTCTTACTTTCTTCCTGTCTGTCCCAAATCTTCCTCAATAGATTGTCTTCTGCTTTTCTGCACATGTCCAAACCACCTTAATCTGTTCTCTTTGATCTTTTCTGTAATTGGAGCTACTTTGGCTTCTGCTCTTATGTCCTCATTTCTTCATCTATCCCACAGTGTGCATCCTCCCACCCATCTCAGGCACTTCATTTCCAACACCTCTAGCTTCTTCACCTGCTCTGCCTTTACTGCTCAGGTTTCTGTAGCATATAGTAGTACTGGTTGCACCACTGTCTTGTACACCTTACTTTTCAGCTTCTTTGGCATTCTTCTGTCATAGACTACACCTGATACTCTATGCCAGTTGGCTGTAGGCTCTCTGATTCTAGCTTTGACTTCTTCATTCAAACTTCCATTCTCCTCAACTACCCCTCCCAGATACCTGAATCTGTTTGCCTGTTCCACTATCTTCCCTTCTATCTCTGTTCTCAGCTTCTTCTTATTTCCCCAATTTGCTGCTAATACCATGGTCTTATCTGTGCTTAGTTTAATCCTATGTGCCTTCAGTTTTGGATTCCATTCTCCTATCCTTTGCTGAACTTCTTGCTCAGAGTCTGCCTGTAATGCCACATCATCTGCATACAGCAACTTTGTTGATCTGTCCCCTTTAATCTGTTTGCTAATGTAGTCCATCACCAGTCTGAACAGCAGTGGGCTCAGAGCTAATCCCTGGTGTACACCCACTCCTACTGGGAACCCTTCTGTGAGGATGAACACTGTTCGTACTTGAGTCATAGGGTCCTTGTACATAGCCTGCACTAATTCTACCAATGTTTCTGGGACTTCAAACCACCACAGTACTGCCTAGATCAGCTTTTTTGGGACCTTGTCATATGCTTTCTCCAAGTCTAGGAACGCCCAGTTGGACTCTCTCCTCATCTCTAGCTTTTTTTCAAGTATCTGTCTCACTGCAAATATCGGGTCAATTGTGCTGCATCCTGATCTGAAACTGAACTGCTCATCTCCCATCTTACATTCTAGCACTCTGTGTATCCATTTATCAGTCACCCTTTCCAGAACTTTCATGCATTGTGATAGGAGTTTGATGCCTCTGTACTGCACATAGTTGTGGATGTCACCTTTGTTCTTGCACACTGGCATGAGTATGTTTACTCTCCAGTCACGTGGAATACGCCTTTCTCTCTACAATGCTATGAGTACCCTCAGGAGCCATTTCTCCCCTATCTCACCCAGCATCTTTATCATATCTGCTGTATCCTCATCTGAGCCTGCTGCTTTCCCTGGCTTCATTTTCCTTAGTGCTGTTCTTACTTCTTCTAGGGTGGGCTCCTCTTCTTCTCCTCTCATTGTAGGCTGTTTTGGGGGCAATACAGCTTCTGTGGGGTTTTCTTCATACAGAACCTGCTGGAAATACTCCTTTCTTCTGCCTTTGATGTCCTCTGGGCTATTGAGCAGGTTGTTGCTGGCAACCTTTATGAAGGGTGTCTGACTATCTTCTTTATCTTTCTGTCTCCCTTACAACCTGATATAGTTTCTTTGTGCCACTTACTGAGTCACTTTCCAGAAGTTAGCCAACCAGTAGTCCTTCTTATCCTGGTCATTCCTTTCTATCTCCCACTTCTTCCTGCACTCCTTCTTTCTTTTGATGACTTCCTGGACTTCTGCATTCCACCACCAGCTTTCCTTATGTATCTTATTTCCATACCTGTCTTGGACACATATCTTTTCTGTAGTCCTAACACATGCTGTTGTTAGGCACTGCCATTCTTGTTCATCTCCACCTATTTCCTCTTCTTCTTGGGGTGCTAGAGCCCTGAGTAATTCCTTGAACTGTTGTACTTTCTCTCCAGTCAATTTCCAGGTATTTAGCCTGGTTTCTGTTGACCTTACAACCTTCTCTGACCACTGCTTGCAGCTGATTGTGGCAACTGGTGGTTTATCCTGTAAGCCAACTGTTTCACTGGGGATGACTTTGCAATCATGGATTCTGCCCCAGTGCCTTTTCCTTATTAGGAGGAAGTCTACCTGAGTTGCATGTTGGCTACTCTATATGTGATCTTGTGGCTGTCTCTCTTTCTGAAAAAGGTGTTGGCTACTATTAAGCCATTTGCCAGACAGAATCTAGAATGGCTTCTCCTTCTTTATTCCTGTTGTCCCACCCATGTGGACCTAGGCAGTCCTCATATCCTGTTTTGTCTGTCCTGATTTGTACATTCAAGTCACCCATTATCAAAACCAATTCATGTTGGCCTGCTTTATCTAGTAGGTCCTGCAATTGCTATCTGGATGCACTCTTTTCCTTACTATCACACCCCTGCTGTGGGGCATAGGCTGAGATTATGAATACTGCCCTATTATTACACTGGAGTCTGATTGCCACAAGTCTGTCATTAATTTTGATAATATCCCCTCACTGCCTTCTGAAGCTTCTCTCTCACTACAATTCCTACACCATTTCTAGCCATAGGATGTCCAGCCTCCTCTGTATCATCATGTCATCCACTTCCAAGCTGTGTCTTGTCAGTGAACCTACATTAAGCATAGCAAGTCTCAGTTTATGTTTGATATTTTGCTGGCTTTTATTTTTTCATACATATACATAGCTGTATGAATTAGTACAACACTGTGCCAATATTTCCGATCAGGAAAATAGTAAGTATGAAATGTGTATGGAATGTTGTTTTCAAATACATGTTAACACTGTGTTCTGGTATAACTAATTCACAAGCACAGAAATGTAGAAATTCATGGAAGTTTGTGTTTCCTTCTTTGTACAAATATGCCTGAATTAATAGGTAATATTGAAGTAAAACAACATTTTCTTAGTAAAGTTTGTGGTAGTCATTCACTTGGCACAGCAACCCACACCCCCTCCCCCAGTCAATCTAACTTAGGTTTGGTGTGTGAGACTTCAGCCATGTTGTACGTGCAGTTAGAAATAATTTTGAACAAACAAATGTGTGAAGCACATCTATATTACATAATAAAAGTTCAAACGTCATATGGTTAACACCATATGATCGAACTTTTAAAAGTTTGAAAATGTAATAAAACAATAAACCAATGAAAAAACCTACCTGAACAGTTTATGTAGGGGGCCAAGCCCCCCTGCACCCCCCACATCCCCCGCTCTTTAAATATACCAACTCTGATATCGCGCTACAGTGCAGAAATGGGAAATCTTCCCATTCCTCACTGTACAGAGATCTCCATTAATATGTTCAAACTTTTATAAGTCCGATCATATGGTGTCATTGGTTGGTGGTATATTTAAAGAGTGGGGTGTGAGGGGGTGCAGCCCCCAAAGTGGGGGTTGCATAGGGGCTTGCCTCCCTGCTTAAAACGTTCAGGTAGGTTATTTGTGCAGTTTTATTTTTTTTATTAGATTTTCAAACTTTTAAAAGTTCAATCATATGGTGTCGACCATATGACAGTCGAACTTTTGAGAGTTCGATTATCTAATATAGACCCCACTCACCATTACTTGTACTTGTAATCTAGTACATGATTTACAGAGTTACACATACAGATTATTTTAATACACTGATGTGACATTTGTATATATTACTAAAATCTGTTAACACATTAACCTCTTTGTTAAAAAGATGCATGTTTTATTATAAATATGCTCATTATTAGCTATGCATTTCATAGCAGCATTACAAGTAAAAGTGTCAGATACACTTATCTTTCTTTGCAAATGCCTGTAGTTATAAAAGCTTGTTAATCTTTTTTTATCTTTGAAATTAGTCATTTTAAAATCCAAATAATTTTATTTTATTTACTATAGAACTCTGGCTTTCTCACCACAACCTGGTCTACCCACTCAGCCAGCTGGTCACCCTGTGCTTCAGCCAGTCTTCACACCTGTGATGACACTGCTGTTCAGAGTGTGTTATCCCTGTCAGGACTGACAGGTGATCATCCAGCTCATGCCAGATATTGATTTTTGTCCCAGGTAGTATTTCTTGTGCATTCCTCAGTCATACCCAGGTACAAGTCATACAAAAGGTAGTCCATAATCACGGTCTCCTTATCAGACCAGCTAGGAGCATAGCCTCATGCCTTCACAGGAGTTGCCATCTTTCTAAGAACCATTTCAAGAAGTAAGGTCAGGGATGATTAACCAAGGTTAGAGCCACTACCTGTAAGGTATGACATCACCTTAACCAAACCCTTTTTACTAGCATTGTCATTACAACAACTATTGATACAATTGGCAAGTTTGGTTTAACTAAAACTGCTTTGTCATATACTGATTTTTCTTAAAGGAAACCACTTACCTTTCCCTTCTATGCTTCATAAAAATGGAAATATATGATTAATAATTTGTATTGATAATACTTATTGGTAAAACTTATTTATTTTGTATCTTAACACCAGCATGTCATGTACTACAGCAGAATTGCTTTTTCATTTTTTGGGGGGCGGGGGAATAAATGTCACTATGTGTGTTAGTTTTTTAGTTTTAGGAAGTTATGATTTGCTTGAGGTGCTAGGGTGTGAAACATAATGTTGGAGGGGCAGAGATTAAACTTCAGTTTGATAAATCCTGACATTCAGATTACTCCATTTTTTTCAACTACATTCTAGGGCCATTCACATGTTCCTACTGAAAGCTTGGGATAGCTATGAAGTGCTGCAGACTTTGAAACTGTCCGGAGTGCATCCACACTACTTTTAAATACATTCATGCTATGTTGGATTCACATTCACAATCAAAGAAATGCCGAAATTTGCCAATATACCTTGGGAAAAGTTTCATAGAGATGCATATAAATTAGCCTAATTTGCATATAACACATGCAAATGTTCATCAATAAGTTGAGCATTGTCATATTAATTTGCACATAGCAGAGATAGATAGGTGGCAAATGTAAGATACTGCAGACTTACTTCAGTAAGGAAACAGCTTTGAAAATATTATTATTTAATAAGAAACACTTAAAATGATTTTATATTGATTTAAGGATCATTTGCAATCAGCTTAGATGTATGTTGTGCATGTTATGACAGCATTGACTGATTTGTAAATTTATGTCATTTTGAAGTTGCATTTCATGACAGCAGCAGTGGAAATTATTACTGGTGAGTCAAAATGATTATTACTCTAGTGTACTGATTGTGCATGCATGGGTAAAAATGAAGTAACTTACTGCAGAAGTTCTGCTGTGCTAAAGGTATAAGCAGCCACGTGTGATGAATTTGATATTTCTGAAGTGACAGTGAAGGGTTAAAAAATGGCATTATTTTCAGAATATTACAATGGCAGAGGGTAGGATAAGGATGATTTTTTGTGACAAAAATGATTGCATTCATAACCTGAATGAACTGTAGGTAACATATTAAAATTTTACATGGCTATTTTGAGATTTCATTTAGGTTTGTATATGTTGGTTCATGTTAAGTAACAGTTATTGTGGGTGGTAGGAATAGTTGGCTAGTGTTTTGTAATTTAAAAGGGTAATTACAACCTAACATTATGTCACACTTTCTGACAGTGGCCATATTTTTCTTACATGTAGTACTGATGGAAAATAAGAGATTAAAGCACAGAAAGGATAAATTCAGCCATGAGGAAAAATCTTGACCTCATGGCAACACTTAGGACATATGCGAAACTTCTCTTTGGTAAAGGTGGGCCCAGGCAAGCCAAGGCTGGGAGTAATGTAGTTGTTGAAATCAATGCCATTGGAGGCAGAAACTCAGGACTGGCACAGTTTAAGAAAAGAGCGAATGAAGCAAGGCCAGGCAGAATGCCATTTCATGTACCACTATGTGGGGGGGGGTTTGCACTGAATCTTATTCGATTAACACCAGATGATGAATACATTCTGTCCATCCATGACGATGATTACATTACAGAAGATGGTGCTACAGGAATAATTGGAGGTGACGTGAGCACTGTTCCATCTTACCAACGTCCGCAGCAACAGCATCACTCATCTGCTCCTGCAGGTTGGTTTAAAATCTGTAACAAACATGTATATAGAGAGAACTGAAAGCTGACAAGGAATGATGTAATTAAATATGTCATAATTAATTATTATTAGGTGAGCTTTGTACATCAGCAAAGATTAGAAATGAAAGCAATGTGCATGGTATGTGTCCCACTCACCCCCTTGTAAGCATACTTTACTGTATGCTGTTCCATTATTATGATGATGATGATGATTATTATTATTATTATTATTATTATTATTATTATTGTTGTTGTTGTTGTTTTCTGTTAGTTTTTACAGTCAGCATCAGAAACAGTTCAACTGCTCCATTAAATATGGATGATGTCAGCAGCAAAGTGGGTGTTGCTGCTGCTGCTGCTGATGAATATGATGATGATGATGATAACATAGTTATATTTATGAGGCAGCCTGAGGGAAGTGGCAGGCAGTCCCCAAGTTAAATGGCAGGTTCTCCCACCTCACAATATGTCAGTAACTCTGGAGAAAGTGACAGTGCAACTTAAAGTCAAGCACAACCTGACATACCATTCATGGTTGTACCAGAGGAACACTCCTGTACCTCTATACCAAGTATCAACAAACCCAGAAGGCCACTTTGAGGATGACGGCAGACACTCAAAGGCCACAGTGCTCAGCGTGACACCTTTACAAAGGGGAGTCCAGTGCAAAAATTTCTTACATCCATCCCAGGAAACAAAGAAAGCATTGGCTGTCCAACAGGAAATGTGCTGTGACATTGTTACAGCTCAGAGCACTGCCACAAAGAATCAACTGGGAAGAGTCAGAGTACTGCAGGGTATGTGTGATGATTTCCAGTGCTACTTTAAATGGCAGAGAGCAGGAATAATGCTATGATCACACTGATGTGTAGTATGGTGGCACACCAAGCATCTGGCCACCTCCAGAGTCAAACTGGAGTCAGTCTGGCAAGGGGCATTGAACTGAGTACTGTTAGGACGGGTCTACTTCAAAACATTGAAATTTCATAACATTGACATTAAAAACATTTAGACCAAAACATGAAAATCCCAAAACACTGAAAACCCAAAACAATAAAAACTCAGAACATTGAATGTGTGATTCAAAACATTGAAAACTACAATGCACATGTAAATAACATCCCCTTCACCTATAACACCTAACTAACAAACACACTTTCTAATACGTTTCTACAGGGGAGCAAACAGCCGTGCACCACCATGTGGGGGGCTCTGCCCCCACCCCCTGTAAATTAAATATACCAACTCCAAGACTGCACTACATTGGAAAAAAATTAATTTCCTAACCTCACTGTATCATGATTTCCATACACTGAGGTTAGGAAATTTACTTTTTTCCACTGTAGTACAATCTTGGAGTTGGTATATTTAATTTACGAGGGGGGGTGAGGGGCCCAGATGTGGGGTGAAGGGGGGCCCCCCTGCAAAAATGTAGTAGTAAGTGTGTTTGTTAGTTAGATGTTGTTATAGGTTGAGGGGGTCTTATTTACATGTGCAATGTAGTTTTCAATGTTATGAAGCTAAGTTTCAATGTTCTGAAGTTTCATTGTTTTGGGTTTTCAGTGTTTTGAATTTTCGATGTTATGGAGTCAGTGTTATGAGTTTCAATGTTATGAGATTTCAGTGTTTTGAAGTAGACCCATCAGAACACATGGGGGCAACCACAGGATACTACATCAAAGTGGAACAATCACAACACAGGTCACACAGGCCATGTCAGCTCCATCTACACCTAATAGAACCTCACATTTGAGGTCACAACCACTTTATGCAACAGTGTCAGGTTAGTGACAGCAAGGTCATCTGACTCAAGTAGATCACAGTATCAAACTAACTCACTTTACATTTCTCATGGTTATCCATCCACTGAGTCAGTTGCAACATCACTTAGACTATCAGTAGGAAGTGTGCATGAATCATTTGATCTTGAACTACTGTGAATCAGCTTCAGTGACATGGCTTTTTGTTAATCTGGAATGAGGGTTTAGGTTGGATGGTGTAAATTTGTAAATGTATGCATTTCATCCCTGTAAAACTGGTGTATGTACACCATCAATGAACACTGGACAAAAAGCAGTGCTACATGGATTACCATTACAAACAGGTTGCAGATACCTAATACATCAAAATAGTAAAGAAACAACATTTTCAGGAGAAATATATTGTAAGCAAATGACACATTAAGGTACGTACCCTGCCATGTAAACTTACAGTGCTGCCACTATGCCATCCACACTGCACAAATGATGACAGTCTCTGAAGTCATAATTTATTATGCATGACACCATAAAATTAATCTGATATGCAGTACAACAGAATAACCTAAAAATTATATATTTAAGAAAGCATTATATACATTTGCAATGTAATGTTAAGTAGTGATTAGAGCAGAAGTTATTTATGACAGCAAACAAAAAATTGATTTATTTTCTATTTAATACCTTTCAACATCACTGAGCAGGAATCAGTGAGCACTCAGGCATGGCAACAGCATGACTATTATTCTAACCAATAATAAAAAGTGCTTTAAGACGAGAGAGAATGTCAGATGAACAGTGACAATAGACCATGCACCACATCGCATAGTCCCCAGATATCACTGCATGCATCAATTATACTCTGTGTGTTTTTTACCATAATGGAAACAGTAACTGGAATGTCATAGTCCATAGTTGTGTACTAAATGCCATCTTTTTATCTGCAAAGCTACATGCCGTGCATGAGCCTGCTGCATGGAGTTCCCTACAATTGCTGCTGGCTGGTCATGATTAGCCACAGCGGGACTAGAATTATGAGTCGCTGTGACAGCATGGGTCACTTAACCATCAGACTAGTGTACAATCATATTATGCAGAATGTAACATGCAGAATAAATTCTGCATGCAGGAACTGGATCATAATAAAAGACACCCTAGACTCATCCAGGCACCAGAAACAGCTTTTCAGGAGGCTAGAGACCCTCTCAATGACAATAAGGGTCTGGGATAAGAATGTGTCATATGTCTCCTCTGTGGTTCCACTTGGATTTCTCACTGGAGTCATGAGCCATGGCTCCAGTGGGAATCCAGTATCACCTAAAAAAAAAAAGAGAAAAAGAAAAAAAGGGGGGACAAAAAGAAAACAAATAGTATTCAGCTAAACTGATGATGTCTTTACCTAAAGATAAAAGTGCTTAACCTTGAATGTATAATTTTTGATGGCTTTTAACATGAGTTTTACTGGAAGTTTTCAAATAAAAGCACTGAGTGGCAAGTTTCATTCTCTGCAGCTGACTTACTGGATGTTGCTAGTGATTCAGTAATGCAGTTCAACATGAATAACTACTTAAATACAATATAACAAGAAATATTTTTGTACTTGCCAGCAACATGATTACTAGGCATCCTACTATGCATAAAGAGGCAGAAGAGTGATCTAGTGTGCCAGATAGTTGAATCATGTACACTACTGGGATGCTCAGCAGAGATGTTGATGATGCACCCCCATACATAGCACAATGTCAATTGATGGCATGGTAGCCCTTTCTATTGCAGTTGCACTCCCCCTGTGGGCCAGGAGGGGCTCTAATTGCCACATGGGTGCAATCTGTTGCACAGAGTTCCTCATGGAAATATGCCAGCTTATAAAAGGCATGTATAGTAATGGCTTGGTCCTGAGGTGACACCAGAAAATAGATGCACTGATCAGAATATTCCAAGAGTACTTTCTGGGACATGCAGTATCCTTGAGGCAAAAGTCTGTGAGATCCTCAACATTTCCCTAGTTTGTCTCTGGAAGTTTCCCATAGCAATAATACTGAGGGCTATATATACTTTGGGGTCCACAGGCATAGGAAGTCCATACATTCTTCCAGTGACCCTATGGGGGTCATACATACCGACCAAGACCCTTATAATACCCCTACCCACTCTAAGCCTATCAAGGATTTCCTGATTATCGATGTTAGAATGAGTAATCCTTTGCTTAAATGTTTGCCTTCTTAGCAGGCGAGCACAGCTGGGTGCAATCAGTTTTGGCCTAGCCAAGACAAGCAACTCCGAGCTAGAAATAGCAAATCTTGCAGTAAGTGAATGCATTTTCACCAACTGCAACTCTAATAGATTTGGTGAGGCTTCTCTTTATATAATGCATCTGTGATCACTGTGGAGAACAGGGAAAAGCTGGCTATGAATCACAAATGATGAAAAACATACTTCACTAGCATACAAGGATTTATGTCACTCCTCATTTACATCTCATTATTTACACATTTGTATTAGCACATTTGAGGTCATCCCACATTGCCGTAATTGGCCTCTCTGAATCGCAGCTCAGTTGCACTTATTCACGGAAGTTTCAGATAGCCTAAATGCATTTGGGTAACTGACTATGAATACTAGCCATTATCTTGCAAAGTTAAACAGTCAGTTAAAGCCTAATATAAACTGTGCATGCTTTTGAAGCTGCCATAACTAAGAAAGCAATATTATGCAATCTGAAATGCAATCCAAAGTAGAGAAGCGAGAAAAGATGAAAATAAGTAAACCAACGGGAGTGGTTATTATGCAGAATGTTTTCTGAATTTGGGCCAATACAGCATATGCAGATAAAAAAAACATAAAAATCATGACACTAGAGAGCTATAAAATGATGCAACTAACCAGCTAATTAAAAACTGCCATGATGCTAAATCTAAATGCCTAGGAAGATAACAAACATATGAAAATTATGATTACAGCACAGTTTTAATGTAGTTAGACTGTGTACATTATACACTGTCAAGGAAGTAGGTTGATTGTAAATGACAGAAATAGAGAGAGGTTCTTAGATAAAAGCTACAGCAACATCAGGAGAAGAACTTTTTTGATAAAGAGTAAATGCATGGGTTTGTCTGAGATGTAAAAGAGAAACAGAAGACTTGCCATAATATAAGAATGTGACAGCAGATTTTTTCAGAATATGCAAGTTTTTGCCTAATTTTTTTTGTCTGTTTCTCATAACATTTGTGGTTTCTGATAAGTTATTGTAAATAAATAAATAATGTCTGGCATTTTAATTTTAGACATCATATCTTTGAGAAAACATAGCAAAGCTTGTTATTCTAGCAACTTTAAAAGTTTATAAGTGTATTTACAATCTTGCCTGATACGCAGCCTTTGCCCTTCCAGTAGTTTTGGCTTTGTCCATAATTTTTCCTCATATAGAGAGTAGACATATTAGAACAATCACAATGACAGAGATGAGAAATTATTAGAGTAATGAATGTTATAGAGAGACCTTAGGAACTGTTACACATACAGTTTGTCTTAGAGAGAAGCAGCTGTAATTTATAAGTGGGTGAGAAACAGTTCCAGATATTTTTCTTTAATAAATACAACAAGGCAGTTCTGACATTAATAAAACACCATGCCTCATCTCATCAAAGAAGTATATTTTATATTATGGAAGGTCTCATTAGCAATCAGTATGGAAGGTATCATTAGCAATTAGTATGGCTGGAGGACTGGCAGAACCCATTCCATTTTTAGTAGCATGTTAGGCCATAGATGCCGGAAGCTGTTGAAGACTGGGGGGTGGATGGATGGAATTTATATATATATATATATATATATATATATACACACACACACACACACACACACGCACACACACACACACACACACACACACACACACACACACACACACACACACACACACACACACACACAAGGCAAGGGGAACTGACTTTGTACAATGTGCAAATGTGAGTCTTATCACAGCAGGATAAAACACTTTTTACACAGTTAATTCTTTGGGCCAATCAGGTAAAAACACAATAAGGCTTCTACCAGAAGTTTCCAACCTGGATGGATTGCATTCATAGTTTCATAATTTCATAGTATAGTACTAGGCTATCTGCCCTCTTGAAATAAATTCACTAACCCTGAAATGTTCAACAAAATACAGACAAAAGTGCAAAACACAAAAAAAAACTTTGCATAACTAATAACATATTATAATACACTACTCACTTCTCACACTGCATTCTTAGAGAAAGGCCCCCAAACCAAGAATCGGCAAGCTGCAATTAATATCCAAACAAAGTTATAGGATGACGGATTCACAGATTTATAGGAGGTTACTATGCTAATGGACATAGGACCTTTTATCAGGCTAGCCATGTTATACCCATGTTCCCCCAGGCTATTTTCCTTTTGCCTAGACGTTTGAGAAATAGATTCCAAATAGTAACGGGTCCAGCATAAATCTATAAACCCATGTAGTAGTACCATAAACACTCAATAAATAACTAATAAATGAAAACTGTAATGTGCTGTGGGGTTAAATCTCCCCAAAGACTGCTTTAGTAGTTTCCCATGTATGCACAACCACCAAAATGAAACAGTTCCTCTAATGACCACCCCCTCAGTAGCCTGTCCATGTATGCATAAAAAGCAAACGACATCAAAATAAATCATTTCCCCAAGGTTCCCTTAAGCAGTTTGTCCATGTATGCAAAAACACCAAAATGAAACATTTTCCCGAATGACCTGTTCAATAGCCTGTCCATGTATGCATGTAAGGAGCAAATGACAGCAACATGAATCATTTCCTGCAAGGTTCCCTTAATTACTTTTGCATGTATGGACAAGCAGAAAAATAAATAATTTCCCCCAACAACTTTTTCAGTAGTCTGTTTGTATGCATGGGAAGCACAAAATTACATCAAAATGAATCATTTCCCCCAAGGATCCCTTGGTACTTTGCCCATGTATGCACAAGCACAAAAATTAAACATTTTTCCCAATGACTTCTTCAGTAG
Source organism: Protopterus annectens (assembly GCF_019279795.1). Lineage (NCBI taxonomy): Eukaryota > Metazoa > Chordata > Ceratodontiformes > Protopteridae > Protopterus > Protopterus annectens. Next base: position 90,182,303 of record NC_056745.1, on the reverse strand, counting down.
TGTGCTTGTATGCATAGTAAGCACCAAATGACACCCAAATGCATCATTTCCAGCAAGGATCCCCTGTGTACTTTGTTCATGTATGCACAAGCACCAAAATGACACATTTTCTCCAATGACCCCTTCAGTCAGGTTTGTCCATGTATGCACAAGCACCAAAATGACACTTTTCCTGTAACAACCCTGTCAGTAGTCTGTCCATGTATGCATACCAAATTACATCAAAATGAATAATTTCTCCCAAGGTTCCCTTAATTACTTTTCCATGTATGCACAAGCACAAAACCATTACTGCCTAGTTACCAAAGTATAGAAGATAAAATAGATAAATACTGGCTGCAGAGTAAAAATAAAATTACATCAAAATGAATCCTTTCCCCAAAGGATCCCTTACATACTTTATCCAGGTCTATGTTAAATCATCAAATGCTTAAAAAAGCGAATGATGATTTATCAACCCCATGTAACTGAAAGCTTACAATCTTGAATGCTTAGAACAACGTTTTTTTTCCAAGGGAAAAAAATTGCTATTCACAAAAAAGAAAAATGTTAAAACACTACATAAAGTGGGGGGGGGGCTTCACCCCCCACACCCCCTACTTAAATATACAAACTCTGAGATCGCACTACAGTCACGAAAACAGCAAAGTAATGGAACTAGCAAAGTGATTTCTTTCCCGGGGAAATAATTTGCTTATATGCCGTTTCGCTGTTTTGCCTTTTCATGCTTTCAAGTTCAATCAAGATGCATTCAAAAGAATGCATCTTCGATAATTTAATAGGAACCCCTTTATCCATCTATGCACAAGCACAAAAATTAAACATTTTCCCTAAGCCCAATGACCCCTTCAGTACTTTTCTATGTATACACAAGCACTGAAATGAAAACGTTGCCTTTCCCCAACAACCTCTTCACTGCCTTAGGTTAGACCCAAACTCTCACCCAGTGCCTTTCCTGCCCAGTTACCAAAGTCCAAACCAAAAACAGAAGATAAAATTGATAAAGTACTGGCTGCAGAGGCTACAACTGCCTGCAATAATAAGACAGTAATATATTTAACATACCACCACCACTGCACTGACAGCAAATGGGCTTCAATTCACTTCAAACTCTTACTGTTTTACTCTTCATTAAAATAAAGAAACAACAAAGTTTAGTTCACTACTCACTCTCGATTGATTGAGGAGGGAAGGAGATCTGGATTATATTTATAGCAAAAGCACAAAAAGCAAGGGAGACGGTAAGGTCACACAAAGAACACAATGGCTTTTACTGGCATTTTTTTCCACTGTGATCTGCCACTGAACCCTGACCAGACTGAACTATTAAGTTAGTCAGGCGGGGGGAGGCAGACCAATGCACCTGCTTGGTGCAGTATATCCCAGCCTCTAGAATTTCATGTTGAACCCCCCACACAAGTGGAAATTAGTGGAGGAAGCCAGCAGCAGAGGCAGAGCACAACAGTGCGAGCTATCGGATCCCAATCTGATTTAACTTCAATTCAGTCATGTAAGGATTCTATCTTAATAAGCAACTTAAGAAACAAACAGGTTAGCGTACTTAACTAAGATTATTCTAGTCAACAAACTGAAGTAAGTACCTCCTGTATTGACTAACTACAATACTACATGCCTACTAGTTTGCTTCTTTTACCTGTCACTGCCTGGCTGGTCTTTGGGAGGTGACGAGGTGTTTTGCTTGTACTAACATCTGGCTCTTGTTTGTTTCAGCAGAGACTTTCCTGCCCAGTTGTTTAAGAAACACTTCTGAGGAAGTACTTCCAAAGTCCTATCCTAACATCTCTCTGTTACCCCCCCCACCCTGGCCCCGATACTGCTTGCTACCAACTGAACTGTCTCCTCTGAGTTGTCATTGCTATCTACATGCATTTGGTGACCACCTTTATCTTTCTAAATCTGAACCCTATGACCCCGTTTTGCTATAATCTGGTCTCTCCATTTCCCTTGCAAATACTCTTAATCTTCTTGATGACTCAGTCTGCAATCACCAAAACCCTCATCTTTGCCTCCTCCCATGTATGTTTCCTCCTTTCCTTTCTGGCTCTAACTGCTCCTACAAACTGTGCATTTATTGATGCAGCGGTCTGTCAGCTGAACGGAAATCCGAGATCGCACTACAGTGGGGATTGGGAAATTTAACATTTCTTCACTGTAGTGCGATCTTGGAGATGGAGTTTGTAATTAAATGAGTTGGAATGGTGCGATCTTTGACTCAGGGATGGTCTGGAGTAAATGTAAGTTGGATGGTTGGCATGCAAAAGTGGGGGCGGCACCCCTTTCCCCTCATTCTATGGTTCCATTGCCCTTGTGTTAGGCTTTTCACAGTAGAATCTTTATAAAATCTTCTCATAGATATCCCAGAAACATAGATCTAAAGTGGTAGGCTGAATCCCTTATAATCAGAGATGAGATTAGTTTTCTTCATATTTCTATTATATATAGCAGAAACTACATCCATTTTTAGAGATAAGCATACATTCTTAGGTGTAATCTATTGCTGAGGAACTAGAAGTTTATAATAAAAATGTAAGAGACAGCCATGCTGGGGTAATGGCCTCTACTTTGCAAGCAGTGAGTTGAAGCTCCTTGCCCTTTCATTAATTCACACAGTACATTATGCATTATTTTACTGGAACAGCCTAGTCTGTGTTTGCATTCTGGGGTTGATATGGATTGGCTTCCCAGAATAGTTTATGCTAAGGGTAATACATTGTTATAAGCAAAATGGAAAATGACATTCACAGTGCCAAGACAAGGCTGACTTGTGATGTATGCAAGTGAAGGAATGTGTAAGTGTTGACAGTATAGTTATGTCCCTACAGCAGATCCCATAAAGAAACCATCCACTATTTTATTCATCACTGAAATATACATTGAGGGATCATGCCTGAACAGTAAGGTGCTACGTTACACACCCATGAGTGGCAGTAATACTCAAGTAGCAAAAAACATAGAAAAAGATCCCTAAGGTTGAGAATTTGCACCCTTATTCAAAAATGTACAAACTGCATGTTCATTCATATGGTGTAAGGGGAGTAGCCTTTCCATAAAGGACAGCCTTGTTCATTCTTATAGTAACTAATGGGGGCTTTCTATACACATTTGAAAGTTTGGTGTTCCTGAAGGGCATGTATACCTGCAGATTAAATACTTTTGATAGTCTGTGTGTCACTATTTCTCTGTATCAGTGCAGGCATATCCACTATTGCTCTGTATCAGTGCAGGCATATCCACTATTTCTCTGTATCAGTGCAGGCATATCCACTATTTCTCTGTATCAGTGCAGGCATATCCATCTTGGGTAGATCCTATAGCGATGAAGAAGTATGAGCATTTCACTGGTAAGATATCCCACATTAATCAATACTGCCACAAATTTTAAAGTATGTATTTTGTTAGGAATATAGCCCCTAGTATCTTCGAGTAGATGTGCCACTCATGGGGTGGTTGTATTTTCTGTGCTCCACTAGTATTATGGTCAAGCCTAACATCTGCATAAATAAAGAGAAAGGGGATATTCCCACCTGAAGAAAAACAGATGGTGAAGAAGCATTTAACTCAATAACTCCAAAGAATTCAGCTTGAAAGAACAACTAATTCTCTTCCAACTTCTCTTCAGCCTGCGTTTGTTCGAACCGCAGGAATATCTAGTTGGCTGAAGAATATCATCTCACAATTGATTTATAGATTCAATATTCAGAAGAACTGGGAGAAAACGAGATGATGGTTAAGCTGCATTTATTTAGCTTGATGTCATATTCAGATAATATCCTTCTTGTTATGAAAGAACTAGTTTATGGATGAAAAAGGATGAAAGCAAGCATTCTTAGTCATATGTTAGAAACTAGTATATCCTGTTAATAAAATTCAGGCAATTTTTATGTTTATTTCCCCATTAACAAATTCATCCTTATATCTTATTACTCTGTAGCCATAAAAAAAACATATTTTTTATTGAATGAGCCCATTGCGGTATGTGGGATACAAAGCTTTAAATGTGCTTATGACTAGCAGAGGCAGTTTCACGTCATGGTCATGGAATATATATTTTTACTAGAATGCAGACCAGACTATTTTATCTATTTCCAGTTTGATGACCGGGGAAATCTACTGGGCCAAGCAGAGCCCATTTTCAGTGGAGACCCGAGGAGAAAAGCTGCAAAAGCACTTGACAGATGGAATATATAGTATAGAAAAGCATAAATATACAATTTAAAATACAAATACAAAATCAGGGGGTATACGATTAAAAACGCAAATGTTAAAATATAGATAAAGTCAAAAGTAATACAGAGAGTATAATTAATAGTACAAGTCATAAAGTGTTTATACAAGTTTAGTGTTTGTTCTAACAATAATGTTAGTGATCAGAGGTGATAGTAGATGAGATTAAAGGGAGGTTTGAAAGAGATGACAGTGTAGTTTAGATGGGAAGGGAGCAGGAACAGTCCCAGTTTGAGGTAAGGTAAGAATGAAGGAGAGATATGACATTTGAGTGGCTGTGAATACAGCGGAGGGGGGTGGTTGCAGAGTTTAGTTAAGGAGTGTGATAGAAATAATTGGCCATGAGGGCATAGGAGTTTAAAGATTTTAAGGAGGTTTTGTTTTCAGATCTAAGAGTATGACTGGGGAAATATAGGGTTAAGATATATGAAAGAGAGGGGCAGATGGAGGTTTGGAATATGAGTTTGTGAGCAGTGATTAGTTGTATGAATTTCAGGTATTTAGGAAGCTCAAGCCAGTTTAGGGAGTGGAGGGAATGGCAGTGAGGGGTGGAGTATTTGGACCCTGGATGGGTGGAGTATTTGAACGCTGTAGCAAATTTACAGACTTTGTTATAGCAGCTTCCAGTTTGTTTTTTTAGGGTAAGTTGGAGATGAGTAAGTAGAGCGGCACCATACATAAGAGAGGAGAGCAGGTAGGAGGAGGCTAGAGTAAGTTTGGTAGAAGCAGTTAGACAGCCACTTTGTCTATACAGCAGACCTAGTTTTTGGTGGGGTATTTGATATTATTTTGGATGTGGATATCGAATTTTAAATGTTCCATCAGTGGTGATTCTGAGTAGTTTGGTGTGAGGTACAATTTCAATTAGAGTGTTATTGTGGCTTTTTATTTTAAAGGAGCTTTTTTCTATGCTGACATTTCTTGAAGGAGAGAATATCATGATTTTTGTTTTGTTAGCATTGAGAGTGAGATGGTTGCTTAGCATCTAAGTTTTAGTAATGGGGAATGCTGCTTGGTGTTTTTGAAGGAGTTCAGAGGGAGAGTTTGCTGTACAGATGATTGTGGAATTGTCAGCATACTGGATCAGGCTAGCATTATCTATGGATTTGTGAAACTGCGGTGGTGGTGCTGCGGTAGCGTTGTTACCTCACAGTAAGACGTTGTCCTGTTCGATTCTCAGCTAGAGCGTCTTCTGTGTTGAGACATGCATGAATGGGTGTACCTTCATTGAAGGTTGTGCATCAGGGCCGGCAACTCGGCATGTAAAAAATCTACTGCCAATCATTAGCGGACCGGAGTTCTGCTGTGGCAACCCCTAACCGGGAAAAGCCGAAAGACACAACATTAATGAAAATGTTGAAAAGTAAGGAGCTGAGAATAGAGCCTTGAGGGACACCAGAGGGATTGTTGAGAAAGGATGAAGTGGAATGTTTCCTTTAACAGCTTGTTGTCTTGTAAACCTGGCTATGGAGGAAGGAGAGAAATTGAGAGAGGAAAGCTGAGATATGAGTAGGGAATGTGATACAGTGCCAAAGACTTTGGAGAGATCTAAGTAAATAAGAGGATAAGATTTTCACAGAGTTGTGAGCATGATTAATGGTGTCAAGGAAGGACAGAAGAGCAATGGTAGTGCTGCGGCCTGGCGTGAAACCATGTTGTGTTGTGGTAAGAAGATGATTGTGTGTTAGGTATGGCAATAGTTGGTGATGAATGCACTTTTCATGGGTTTTAGAAAGAAGTGAGAGAATAGCTATAGGACGTAAGTTAGTAGTGTCTGTGTTATTACCGCCTTTGTGGAGAGGGGGGATAAAAGCTTTCTTCCAGAGTGAGGGGACATAGGCTTCTTGGATGGATCTGTTGATAAGAATGGAAATGGGGAGGGCAGTGCTGTCTGCAGCCATCTTAAGGAAGGGGGGACAGATTATCAGGAATGTAGGAGCAAGGCTTTAATGTAAGGAGGAGTTTTTATGCTGCTGGTGGGGATAGGGTAAAGATTGAAAGGGGGAGTGTTAGAGGGAAAAGCAGTGGATGGGGGACTAAGAGAGGGAGGGGGGAATGGGAAAATTTGAGGTTAGTTTGGCTATGCAACCAGCAAAAAAGGTGTTGAAATTAGATGCAGTTTCATGGTCTGGGGAGTTTGGGTTAGGAAATGGACTGACTTTTCTGCCAGGGTTTTGAAGGGAGGAAGCCCAGAACTTTTTGGGCAAGAATTATGTTCTGATTGGAGTTTGGAGTAATAAGTCTTATGGTCTTTAGTTATTAGTTTCTTCACTGAGTTGCAGAGTTGTTTGAATTTGATTAGTGAGTTTGTTAACTTATTTTTTTAGTATTGCTTCCAATATTTGTCTCTGAGGTGCATTAGTTTTCTGGATTCTTTAGATAGCCAGAGAATGGTGTTGGCTTTGGTTCTTTTTGTTTTAAGAGGGGATAAGCTGTTTAATAAGTCTAGGAAGGTTTTGTTGAAGTAATTAGTTCCACTGTCCAGAGGCAGAATCTTTAAGGCGGTCCAATTCATTTTTTTCAGACAGTCAGAATATGTCTGTGGATTGAAGTTGGTGTGATTATGAGTTTGAATGGACTGATGTATCTGGACAGAAGAGGCACACTGGAAGACATAGGCTGGTAGGTGGTCACTAAGGGGATCAGGTATAATTCCACTGTTTGAGATTAGGTTGGGATGAGTTGCTAAGATCCAATCTAGTGTAGTCCCAGAGGAGCCATCTTTACTGGGTCTGATAGGGTAGTTTATTAGTTTGGAGAAGTTAAAGAGATTAATAGTTTGGCTTGGAGATTGTGAGGAGATGGTGGCCCAGTTGATGTTTACATCACCAAGGATTAATGTTTCCTTTATGATGTTGGAAGAGAACCATGAGAGAATGTCTTCAAGGATGGGGATGTTATCATCGGGGGAATGTAAGTGGCAACTATACATAAATATTTATGTTTGTTGATTTTTAGGAAGGTTATGGATAGTTCAGCAGGACAGAATTTAGGAATGGGGTCAGTGTATGGAATGACGGTTACAGAAGACGAGTAAATTATAGCTACCACCCTCCTTTCTTGTTAGGTCTGTCATTCCATATGATTTGGTAGTCAGGGGGTAGAATTTCAGTATCTTTGATATGAGGTTTTTAGTCAGGTTTCTGAAACAGTTAATATGTTGGGATAATTATGTGACAGCCAGTTGGGTATTATGATTACTTACTGTGCTGCGTACCAGGCATTCTGACAAATATCCAAATATTAAATTGTGCCAGAGTGGATAACTATATATGGAGAAGTAAAACAAGTTTGCCTTTGCTATTTCATGTATCTGTAAGTATAAACTACTTTATCTGTGAATATCTCCATGCTAGCAGAACACTTGAAGCCTTGGATCCAGAAATGCAATTTATTCCACTCTACAGGTAGAATATCCAATAAGTTGAAAGAGTGCAATGTGCCACATTTCTATATGTCCCTAATGGAGAAACCTCAGTGATATTTAACATTTCTACTTCTCTTGATGACGAGAAAGGGAAAATAGCAGCAAGTAAAGTTCAGTAATTCCTTTTGAGCCCAGAAAGAACTTTCTATTTGACTTTTACAACTGAGCAAGGTTCTTCGGGGACTAATGCTGTTTATGTTACTGAGTTGAAGAATGGAGCTAAGGACTACAGACAGAATAAGAATACAAAGGCAGTGGGAAAGTCTACAGCCTAACAATGAAGTAGTCGATAATGCAGCCAAAGCAAGACTCATTGATGTGCAAAGGGTAGATGAAAAGCAGCTGCAGATATTTATATAAGACAAGTTTGTCAAAATCTAGGGATTAGGAGAAACTAAAAGGTAACAATCATTTTCTTTGCCACAGGAAACCAAAACCTGTGTGTGTGAGTGTGTGTGTGTGTGTGTGTGTGTGTGTGTGTGTGTGTGTGTGTGTGTGTGTGTGTGTGTGTGTGTGTGTGTGTGTGTGTGTGTGTGTGTGTGTGTGTGTGTGTGTGTGTGCGTGTGTGTGTGTGTGTGTGTGTGTGTGTGTGTGTGTGTGTGTGTGTGTGTGTGTGTGTGTGTGTGTGTGTGTGTGTGTGTGTGTGTGTGATCTAATGAATTTAATCAGAGGACCCAAACCTTGTAGTTCAAAACATCAGCAATGGAAATGTCTACACTTTACTATGCATGCTCCAAGCAATGACCTCTGCACATGCAAAATTAAAATAAAAAAAAAAAGAAACATTGTTTTTTGCAGGAGTTCAAGCCCCCCAACTCCCGTGCATGTGTGTGTGTGTGTGTGTGTGTGTGTGTGTGTGTGTGTGTGTGTGTGTGTGTGTGTGTGTGTGTGTGTGTGTGTGTGTGTGTGTGTGTGTGTGTGTGTGTGTGTGTGTGTGTGTGTGTGTGTGTGTGTGTGTGTGTGTGTGTGTGTGTGTGTGTGTGTGTGTGTGTGAGCGTGTGTGTGTTTTGGGGTGGGGACACTGCATATTATATATACAAACTATGAGATTGTACAACATTGGAGAAAGGGCATATTCTCCAGACTCAAGAATTGAGCAATTTCACATACCTACTGACCTAACAGATATCAACCAAGCACAGTATTAACAAAACTCAGTGCACATATATTATATGTATGTATCTTGAGAGAGGGATAGAGATCCATGCTTTACCACCTCATTGAGTTTTGTACCATGTGGTATGTACTCCTCTAAGAAAGTACTCTGAATAAATAACTCAAGAAGGCAAGAAGCTCTTACGAAGTGTCACTTATGCATTCAGTTTGGCAAGGAATCAAGATATACTACCCAACATTTTACTAAAATTATACAAACAATCAGATAAAAAAGCATTTGATATTAAATGGCAATATTACAAGAATCCATAATATAGCCTACTCTGTGGCCAAAAGAGGTACTGATTCAATACTTCAGTAAAAATAAACAAAACGGTACACATATTAATAGAATAGAAATCAGAAAAATGAGAAATGTTTTGCAACGTAAACAGTGGTTAGAGGACAGTGATGCTGATGTATTAGAAAATGGATTTAAATCTCGAGGCAGCTGTAAACAATTGTTAGACAAGGTCAGTGAAACTGCATGGTGTTCCTTGGAGATCTACATTACAAGTGGAAGAGGAGCTGTTATTAATAGCAGAAGTGGGAAAACTGCAGTAAAATTTTACCTTTAAGCTGTGATTTAAAGAAAGGGAGAGTGAAAAACAGATAGACAAATCACCAGTTTGAATGAAATTGAAGCAGAGAAGGTACATTAGAAGAATATTTATTTATTTATTATTGATTGATTTAGTTATTTGCCATGGAAATGTCCAACAGTGAAGCAAAATCTCTAAACAAACATATTTATGGCATACAGTGGAATATTAATAATATACAAATAAAGATAACAAGATGGTATAATTTTCATATTAAAAACCATGATGTCAATGTAGTATGATATAGTTATTCTAGGACACATAATAATGCACAAGTTCTTAACTAAAAAATTAGTTTTACAATGACAAAATTCATCATTTGAAAAATAGTACATAGTTCATTCTGCTGTGAGTAAATCAGAGTTAAATTCAATTACTATAAATGGATATATGTTATAAAATAAAAGTTGTTTATATAGACATAGCTGTCTACTTATTCTGATGGAGATAAAACATGAAGAAACCAATATGGGTGCAGGTAAAGATGTACAGCAAAAGGTAAATCAAAGTTTGATGGTTGGATACAAATGAAAATAGAATAAAAAATATTTCTATGATGGCAAAATGTGGAACCTGCAGATATTGCAGATATATAAATAATGGGCCATATGTGATGATAAGCACCTATGGAGCAACCATTGCATGCCCAGGAAAATGCAATTGCAACACATCAAAGTTAGTATATGTGGCAACCTGTGTATCGTGTGAAGCATTTTACGTTGGCAAAACAAACTGAAGGCTAAGAGATAGAATAGCTGAACATCAAAGAGCAATTAGGAAAGAAAATAAATGTAATGCTTTGTTTATTCATAGTAAAAAATGTATTAATTTTAAGAAGTTTATTTTCTTTATAATAGAGTTTTTATAGATGGAAGGGGAGGGGATATAGAAACTGAAGTAGAAGTCATATAAATGAGATGGCAGATGTGTTTAAATGCTCAGAATTCACCAGGGTTGAATGATAACATTTACCTTAAACCATTGCTAAAGCAAAGGGCAAATGTAATAAAATAGATTTTTATGGTGAATTTTTAAGGCACAGATATAAGGTATTCATATAATTTTTAAAAAAGCATTATAATTATTATAATGCATATGATTTTATATATAAATGTTGGTTAATGGTGTTAAAATGTTTAAATTAACAGGAAATATAATTAATTATTATTGAGTAGTGATTGGATGCTGCTTCTTTTTAAACAGTATGGATTTGATACCAAAATGACTCTGATGATGCTATATGAATTTAGCAAAAGCGCTTAGTCTTTTTGGTGGTATATAATAAATCTACATCTTATTTAAGTGGTTGGATTTTATTATTTTTATTTTTTACTAGGGTTGTACAAGAGACAGTGTAGTATTTAGTGAGCAACACCAAAAACTAACACAGGAGATGACCATAAAAGCATTCAAGTGACACCACTATTACAGTATCAGTTCTAAAGTTCATTTTAAATGCTTTAGCCTGACTGATGTATGATACATGATAGGGGATCTGATTCTGCTATTTACTGACACACACAGAGTGGTATAAATTGTCGTATTTGTTTTGAACTGATGAGATAGAAAGAAGTTTCTCAAACTGGATGGTACAACAAGTGATAATGTTGGATGCAGAGGCAGTCGAGGCACAGAAAATGTTTATGGGCAAATTTCAACTGAATCAAAGCCAGGTGGCTGGAAATCCCCAGCCAGAGAAATGCAATGTTAACTATGGCCTTGTTAGTCAGTAACAAAACATGCAGTTCTTTTATAGACTTGTACTGACTTCTGAAATAATAATGGAGAAAGATATGATAAGTGGCAATCATACGTTAATGAGGGAGTAGTGATTCAGGACAGCGGAGTTAGAAAATGTATTGCATAAAACAATCTTCTTGGTTCGTAGTTTGATCTTGCAATATGATCTGAAAATGTTTATGAAATTTTAACTGATAATAAAGCATTCGCCCCAAAAGTTTTATCTGTTTGAATACCTCAAACTGAATTTCACAATGAAAAGAGTAACTAATGGATGATTTTGAGCAAAATATAATTTGGAGTTTATGAAGAAATCTCTGGGACAGGTTAGGGGGAAAAACTTTGATTTCATTATTCTTATTGTTATTATTATTATTATTATGGTGGAGACCCATACTCCTGAGCAGGAGCTTAACTCTGAAAAACAAAAAAAGGAATCAGACTGGAGAGTGGTGAAATCATTAGTGTATTGTATGAGCTGTGCGTCTCACTACAGTACATGAACATATCATTACTCAATAGTGTGAAAAGGAGAGGACCAGTAATGGAGTCCTAAGGTACATCAATATCAGGTACAGGAAGTCTGGAAATGGCCATGTCCCATCAGAATTATTTTCCAAGTGAAGACAGTTGTTGAACTCTTTAATGGCATTGAAGGGAAGTCCAAAACAAGGACATGTACTGAGCAGTTTGGTATGACAAACAGTTAAAGGTCACTGACAGGCTAAGAAAAAAGGTGTACTAATATACTGGCTGCTGTTAAATGATCACAAGCCTAAAGTCCCTGATTTAACAAGAGATGTTGGAAGCTTTAAGCCTTTATTCCATGTTTTATAGATGTTTGAGGGGAGATCTTTGTCTCCCAATACAAGTAGAGACTTGACTGACCTACACCTCATTTATCTCTGCAAGTCTAATATCTGCAGCACTTGTAGAACTGGGTGCCAAAGTCTTCATTAACAGATAAATAAAACAGAGTGGTGGGAGAGACTTATTACTCACCACCACCCAAACATTTGTTATAGACTTGCCCTGCATGTTAAGTAGTGCAACTACCTACCTTTAAACATAAACTAGATGACTGAATGGGTGACCACAAACTTCTCCAGGACTGACTGATATGGCCTTCCTGGAGAAAAGAGGTGTAGCCTGAGAAAAGGTACTATATCTATGTATAGCAATATGATAACTTATTTCTACCTCATTTGTTGCCCTTAGATGCAGTATGCAGAGTCTTCTCTGTCTCTCTTGTGTTTCGTTTTTGTTATATTATTGTCCCATCCCCACAGTTACCTTTTTGGTTACCATGGCTATATTGTAGCAGTGTCTTATCCATTGTCTTGCTGCATAACATTTCACAGCATAGGCACTATAACTGTACATACACACTTGCTATATCCAGCCAGGTGACCACAGCATAGGCACTATAACTGTGCACACCCACTTTCTATACCCAATCAAGTGATTGCACAGCATAGACACTATAACTGTGCACACCCACTTGCTATACCCAGTCGAGTGACCACACAGCATAGGCACTATAGCTGTGCACACCCACTTGCTATACCCAGTCAAATAACCGCACAGCATAAGCACTATAAATCTGTGCACACCCACTTGCTATACTCAGTCAAATGACTGCACAGCATAGGCACTATAACTGTGCACACCCACTTGCTATACCCAGTCAGGTGACCGCACAGCATAGGCACTATAACTGTATAGACCTATATGCTATATCCAGTCAAGTGACTGCACAGCATAGCCACTATAACTGTGCACACCCACTTGCTATGCCCAGTCATGTGGCTAGCCATGTCATTGGTCTTCTGCATACCACTGCTTGTTATGTTGACTGAAGTATCATTGGAGCCTGAGTGGGGGCATTGTGTGCTGATTTATTAGTATGGATTGTGTTCAGCTCTACAATCCCCAGCTAGGTTCCCCATACATATGTCATGTAGACACCCTTGTTTGGTATTGGGTGCCTACCTGCTGACATCTGGATACTTCATGCATACTTAATGAGACTTCTTGACACTATGTGTTACTAAATCTCATTCATTAGGAATGATGCAATGTGATGGCTGAGGGCATAGTTCATTATACTAGAATGTCTACATTCTATCCCTGACTCTTTCATGGATTCTAATGACTTGTGCCGCAGTTGTGTGCCCAGAACAGAAAACTATCTTAACAGGAGTCCTTGCACAATGCTGTTGTAGTTCTTATGGAATCTGGTTCACTCTGTTGCACACTCAAATATACTATAACTTTTGTGTTGTGTGACTTTATGTCCACACCCCCTCTGAATAAAAAGCATTATAAAACAGTGCTATCTGTTTTAAAGAGAGAGTGTGTGTGTGTGTGTGTGTGTGTATACATGTGATTTAACATATCTGTGCATCTGTGTGTGTGTGTGTGTGTGTGTGTGTGTGTGTGTGTGTGTGTGTGTGTGTGTGTGTGTGTGTGTGTTTGTAAGGTGTGTGTGTGTGTGTGTGTGTGTGTGTGTGTGTGTGTGTGTGTGTGTATACATGTGATTTAACATATCTGTGCATCTGTATGTGTGTGTGTGTGTGTGTGTGTGTGTGTGTGTGTGTAAGGTGTGTGTGTGTGTGTGTGTGTGTGTGTGTGTGTGTGTGTGTGTGTGTGTGTGTGTGTGTGTGTGTGTGTGTGTGTGTGTGTGTGTGTGTGTGTGTGTGTGTGTGTGTGTGTATACATATGATTTAACATATCTGTGCATCTGTGTGTGTGTGTGTGTGTGTGTGTGTGTGTGTGTGTGTGCGCGTGTGTGTGTGTTTGTAAGGTGTGTGTGTGTGTGTGTGTGTGTGTGTGTGTGTGTGTGTGTGTGTGTGTGTGTGTGTGTGTGTGTGTGTGTGTGTGTGTGTGTGTGTGTGTGTGTGTGTGTGTATACATGTGATTTAACATATCTGTGCATCTGTGTGTGTGTGTGTGTGTGCGTGTGTGTGTGTGTGTGTGTGTGTGTGTGTGTGTGTGTGTGTGTGAGTGTGTATACATGTGATTTAACATATCTGTGCATTGGTGTGTGTGTGTGTGTGTGTGTGTGTGTGTGTGTGTGTGTGTGTGTGTGTGTGTGTGTGTGTGTGTGTGTGTGTGTGTGTGTGTGTGTGTGTGTGTGTGTGTGTGTGTGTGTGTGTGTGCGTGTGTGTATACATGTGATTTAACATATCTGTGCATCTGTGTGTGTGTGTGTGTGTGTGTGTGTGTGTGTGTGTGTGTGTGTGTGTGCTTTAAGGTGTGTGTGTGTGTGTGTTTGTGTGTGTGTGTGTGTGTGTGTGTGTTTGTAAGGTGTGTGTGTGTGTGTGTGTGTGTGTGTGTGTGTGTGTGTGTGTGTGTGTGTGTGTGTGTGTGTGTGTGTGTGTGTGTGTGTGTGTGTGTGTGTGTGTGTGTGTGTGTGTGTGTGTGTGTGTGTGTGTGTGTGTGTGTGTGTGTGTGTGTGTGTGTGTGTGTGTGTGTGTGTGTGTGTGTGTGTGTGTGTGCGTGTGTGCGTGTGTGCGCGTGTGTGCGTGTGTGCGTGTGTGTGTGTGTGTGTGTGTGTGTGTGTGTGTGTGTGTGTGTGTGTGTGTGTGCACACTGAGAGTAGGAAGCATTCTTTCAGGCATGCACAATAAAATGTTTTGAAAGTTTTGCAGGACAGCAGAGTACTAAACTGCAGCTGCAACTGAAATCACGATATGCTGGGTAAAATGCCTTGGTCCTTTCACAGACAGTTGATCCCATAACAGAAAATTTCTTAGACTTTCTCAGAATCTGATAATTTCAAATGTGATGAAATATACGAGTTAATTTGTAACTGGGTTAAAGATAATGAAGAGACTTTAGAAAATGTACATCACTGCATTGTACTAAACTATACATACATATGTGTGTATCGAATCTTATTTGACCCATATTGCTTAGACAGTAAGTGAATCATTTATTAACAGCATTTTTTTATCTCATGATTTTAGTACCAAATTACTTGATAACATTGCATTCTGCATTGTATTCAAATTATAATATATTGTTTTCATAAGTGCATACTTCCCAAACGTCATTACTGTGCTTGGGAGTTTTCTTCCTGAGCCTCCAATGAAAATAGACCTCCAGCCTAGTTGGGCAACCCAATAATCAAAATGTAAAATCAAAACATAGTATAAAATGTATCACTCAATCAAAACGTCTTTTATTAATACTGGTCTTGCTGTGCTTCCTTTCAGGTATGTTTTTGTGTTTACCCTGAAAGCTAAGTGTTATGTTTCAATGGCTCCACCTGGTGTTGGATCTCATAATTCTTGCTGAAATTTCTGATTACTGGCTTGTATGGACTCAGCAGAACAACATGTACATTTACACAATAACTTTTGACATTGCTTTTCCAGAAATGTTCTACAGAGAAGAAGCTTCTAGCAGAAGAACAGTGTAATAGGCAGTATAACACTCAACAGGCATTAATTAGCAAAGGCCAGAAAGCAGTGAATGAGAAAGTTGCTTTGAGCAGGGTTAGACTAAGTAATACAAATTATTTATGAAGTCTGATTGACTGCAAACAAAACACACACAAAAAAAAATGCCATTCACTCCTAAGAACGATAGCTTGACTAATGAATACACTGGCAAATGAGTATTTGCACTGAGGAAACATGCAGTGCAAAGATTCATGCTTATTCTGTTATAAAATCTCTGCTGGTCTAATAAATCTTATCACAATCACCTATGCATCCCAGTGAACTATTTGATAAAAGGTGATTTGAAGGACAAATAAACATTTCCTTGGGAAACAATTAATGTGAGTACTGTAGCGGGACTATGTTCCCCACATGCTCCTCACCTCATAACTCAGACTTTGGGGTTTTGCTTGAACCTGGGGAAATATTTTGTTTCTGATAAATGAGTATCTTCAGTAAATCATTTTAGCACTAACTACATTCAGAACGAGGCAGTTAACAGAATTAGAATTCTTGAACCACTATTAAGTGAAGCTGCTGATATACATGTGGATGTGCTTTACTTGATAAGATTAAAATAAAATGGTCGGCAAAACATTTAACATTCTTTTCTTTTTTTTTTTTTTTTTTTTTTTACTGCAACTAGTAGTAAATGGAGCAGATAAAGCTCAAAGCACTGCAATGAATTATGACTGGGTCTTCAATCATAACCTTGAAGTATGTGTTGATGGATGCCAAGAAATTCACGTCTCGAGATAATTTCTTGGTATCCATGCTTCAAGCACGTAATAAGCAGTTTAAGATCAGCGACCTAATCATAATCCTCTATGTTACGTCAGGTTAAGTGCATATTATGTAAGAGTCAATGAGTCTAATCAATTGATTATGTGTTACAGTGTACGTTCGCTTAGTCTAGTTTTTTTGAGTATATTTCAATCCATTCACTATTTCATCATGTGTCATACACACATTTTATATGCATTTGCTAAATAAAAAAAAACACTTTTGCATGTTTATATGTTTTATAAAAATTAGCCTTACTGTTTAAACACGAAGTGTACAGAGAAGGAATGCTTGTGTCACTGACAGTTTTTGTTAGATTTTATGAATTTATATTTGTTTTAATACAGTTCACCTGTGTATATCCTGAGCCAAGTGTGTTGATTACATTTTAATACAAATTAACACTGATATCAAAATGCTGCCTACAAAACAGGAGTAATGAATTTTTTTATAAGAATTACACATGTGACCCTAGCATATAAATTAACACAGATAAAGGCCTGCTCATATGGATGTCATTCTGGGGAATGAATAAAATATATTCAAGGCCACTGTGCTGTTGTTTTCAAATGATGCAACATCTAAAACAGCCTTTAAACAAAAGGTTTCTATCTGAAATTATGATATAAAATGAACAAGTGTAACTGAATATTTAGCAGCACATGACAAGTCTTAAGCCATAAATTTTGCACATACTTTTGATAAAAATAAAGTGGTCACAAGTTCATTTGATCACAAAACAAAATACATCTGCCTCTGTGGTTTTATGTCTATAATCCTCTAAAGCATGCCCACTGTTACCAGAAAGGAGATACCCCATTGGTTTGGTTGCTGTGATCCTATCCGGTGAAGTAGCCTTTGAATTTACCATTCATCTTCACGAATCACACACAGTAGCTTCACAAAACATGATAGAACAAGCTTACAACCAATGTTTTTCAAGGAGTAGGTTGTTGCAACACATTTGGTTCAACTCCAAAATATTTGCTGTCAGTGTAAGTGACCACTTACACTGAGAGCAGGCCTTTTGGAATCCGACCCCTGGTGTAAACCTTTTTATTGATAGGCCTTACAGTGAAGTAAGTAATTTACACTGAGAGCATGCCTTTTGGAATCTGGCTCCTGGTGTAAACCTTTTTATTGATAGGCCTTACACTGAAGTAAGTAATTTACACTGAGAGCAGGTCTTTTGGAATCAGGGCAGACTTGCACTGAGAACAATTTTTTTTTTGGAATATGACCTGTGATTTGCTGTAATGGTGGTATGTAATATAGAATAATCAAATTTCTATAAAGATGCTTAGATATGGATCAACTATATATTCAGTGACAACTATTAATGTGAGAAGTAGGCTTCCAGAGAAAATACTGCAGTTAGCTATGAGGCCTACATTGGTTAAATACGCAATGGACTCATACCTTTCAACTCTCCAGATTTTCACAGAATGTACAGACTTTTTGCTCAGAATTTCGGTCTGTTCCTCTTAAAGTTTGTGATATTCTGGCAATTCACTGAGGTTTCATGTCACTAAATAATGACATACATTTGAGTTTCAGACTTCAGATCTTTCAGAAAACGCTTACTAACACAACTCCTGTTATTCTAGCACATTTCTAAGCTTATAAGAGAAATATTTAACATCTGACCCTATTTTTGTACCTTTGTCCACTTGTTATTTTTGTTTTTGTCCAGATTTCTTGTTCTCAGAGGTTTAGAAGTATGTCTGGAATAAGAGAGGATTCATCACCAATAAAGAGGAAGATGGCACTTAAAGAGAAGGCCAGCACTTAAATTAAGGATTTTGCTGATTTCATGAACTGCAGCAACTCAGATAACTAGAAATGATTGGATTGGTTAAGGTAATGAACTAAGAAGCTTGGGACCTGTACATAGATCCTACAAGCTTTTTGCTTTATATCTATGTGACCCTCAATAGTTAATTTAACTTACGTAATGAGTCACATTGAAAAAAAAGATGATGAATGCTGAGACCTGCAGAAATGCCATACCAGCAACTTTATAAAAATGTATAAATAACTGCCTGCACTCTGACATCCATACGAGTGCAATGAACTCTGATAATTTTCATGTCACTGCCGATTGCATGATTTGAATCTGGTTCAGTTTAATGGCAAGTTCAGAAATGCTTCCCATTCCTGGCTCTCTCATTTATATCAAATAGTGGAAGCTCTCAACAGTCACAAATAAAACCAAAAGAAAATCTATAGATTAGGAGAGAAGCCAAAACGAGCTGGTTAAAATTAAAATTCCACTTTATTCAACACGCCAAATGCCACTATCATAAACGCCTTATATTCAAACATGCGTTTTCGTCCACACAACTCTCTCATTTATATAATACCGTAATAACAGAAGTAATCAGAATTTAATTTTGTTTCTGCCAGCTGGGGAGTCACAGCCAATTACAATAACACTATGGGATATTATAACAATATTACATAATAATTTGGTGCAGTTATATAATTAAACAATTCGCTGGGACAGGGTGTATGTTGTTTTTTGAGGAAATCATACCTTACTTGTATCCAAAGAATATTGACAAGTGCTAAGAGAAATCATTTCATAATTAGGTGCAACTATGTAGTGTCATATGGCTGTTATGCAATACCTAATTAAAAAAAAAACATTATTTTTCATTTGGCTAATGCAAATACAGTGACGTTGAATATATGCACTTTATGTGTGGATTCCTAGCCAGACAGATGTGACTTACTTTAAATACATATGACATAGCATTCATTTAGAAATATACTGTTTATTTTTGCATTTTCATCATGGTTGACAAAACAGAATTACAAATATCAGAAGTCTCCTATATTTTTCAATTGAGTTTGACAGCATTAGAAATTTGAAAGCATCCATCTCTAACAAATATATATAAATCATACACTCTACAAGATACTCCCTATATATTATTACATGTCAGCTAAAATAAAAAGAAAGATACAAACTAAGCAAAGAATGGACAATTCTACGGATGGTAAAATAAGAAGTAAGCAGAAGAGGGACAATTCTATGGATGTTGTACTTTTACTGCTAAGGTGCTTAGTATTTGCACTTAAGAAAGGTATTTTCCTGGAGGGCAAACCACATTCTTTCAGCATGTGCTGTCTCATCCTTCTTATTGCACACCCTAATAAGCCTAAATGCCAAAGAAGAACCTTGGAAAAAAAAGTCTGCTCATTGAAGCTGCCTCGTGTATACAGGAAGGCCTGGATTACATGCCATTTTCTTAATAGGACAGATAACTAAAGTATGAAAGCTAGCGAAGTTTTAAATCTAACATAAAACAAAACAGTGTTATTATAAATGGAACAATGCTTCAAGTGTGCTTTGGAAGAAGCAATGAAAAATCCACCTGTCAGTATTAGCATTAAGCAACAAATACTGTGATTATTTAGACTCTAAGTGAAAGTGTCACCCCCCCCCCCCCATAGAGGTGGGTCATGTTTTCAGTAAAACATTCAGCATGAGAAATGAATGACTGTGACACTTAATAAATCATACTACTATTACCCTCAGAAAAGCACTCATTTTAAAAACAGCTAACAGCACATCAATAAGCCACAAGATATTACAGTCTAACACCATATAGCTGTTTCTAAAATATGTGCGAGCAAAATAAATTTCTAAAATTAAACAAATCAGATATATCTAAACCTTATTGCAAAAATCTAAACTCCAGCAAAAAACTGAGCACAAGTGTCTGCTAAAATGTGGGCTATTCATCCTAATCCAGGACAAAATATTGTGTTGAGCAGTCCTAATACAGCTTTCTGGAGCAACAGTGCAGGAAGAAAAATATGCCATAGAAATACTTGTAGAGGTTCAGCTATGAATCGATGATGTCCACAAACCCAATGAGCCAAAATACTGAAAAATAATGCCTGAAACACAGAATAGTGAAAATTGCCACCACCAGCCCCCCCCCCCCCCTGCACCCCAGCACAGCCTGGACTTATATATACCAACTACATGGCTATGCCAATTCAAAGAATGGAGAAGTGCCCCAAAAGTAGTGAATTACTGCCAGTCCAATTTCTACATTTGAACCGGCAATGATTCCACTGGAGAACAGCAGGGTATGATGTTTCAGTTTTTGATGTTTTTTTTCTGCTGGCATTGGAAGCTTAAGGAATTTCTCCTCAACCAGCTGTAGAAGAGCATCCGTATGGTATGTGGGATTGAATAACAGACTTGCATTGCTGGATACTTTTGTAAATGCACAGACATAATCCAAATAACAGAAACCTGGCTTGAATGTCACATAAGAGAAGGAAATGTTGCCTCC